>NW_019230035.1:11679-138582 GCF_002742605.1 Olea europaea var. sylvestris
ACCGTGCGGCAGTAGTCTGCTCCGCTAGACTACCTTCCGCCTTTTCTCGGTCGCGTCGGGACGAAAGAAAATTTGATTGCAATTTTGTAGAAAGCTTACAATTGAGAATTTGAATACATTGAAAGTAAATTGAACATTGATTGCTGAAAACTGAACATTACAATTGATGAAAGCAGAAAATTACAAATGCTGGTGCAGGGGGCGGACACCAGTGAGCTTGAAAGATTTTTGAATGACTAATACCCCCTATAATAGCATTCTGAACAAAAACCCAAGTGACGGGAGTAGACGTTTAAAAGACGAGGAATCATACTAATCTTTTACCAATATCAGAGCTATTTTACAATTAAAATAACTATTACAAAGAAACGAAAATTACAACTCAAACTTGAAGTAATATTTACAATGTGCGGCCGAAGTTGGGCAAACTGCGGCTGCGATAGTGTCAAGGGGCTAAGTAAAGCTGCGGTCCTTGACACCAAGGCATGTCCCAGACACTGGTCATTCTTTTTTAAATTATTCTCAATCTCCAAATTTACAACTTCCACTTGTAAAGCCAAGATCTTCAAGAAGTGGTTGAAGTCCATATCTTTTATTGGGAATAGATTAAATTCTTTACCTTGGCCTCCCAGAAGTAGACATCAGTGTGCAGGGCAAAGGGAGGTGAACAGAATCTTCAAGCGAACTTCCATTTTCTGTAGTGGCTCAACCTCCACTTCTTCGATCACCAATTGCTTCCCTGCTTCCCATGCTAGGCGGCTACACAAAAGGAACCAATGAAGCAAATGATTGACCCATCATATCATCCGAAGAAACGGAACAAAATATACATACAGTTAATAAGACTTAACCCCCATATAAGATTATAAGCTATACAAATTCTCTTATTCTTACATGCTTGTGTCTCATTTATCAAAGTTAATTGTTCCAATGGTCACTGAACTTAAATTCATGCATTTTAAACTTTAGTAACCTAAGTTCAGTGATCATTGAAACAATTAATTTCATTTATCAACAATTTATAGCTTCCAACACTGCTTCTTTTCCCTCTGGATGTTGATTAATTTTAAAGATACGATTTTCAGATAGAATCGACAAAAATAAAATTTTAAAAAAATCATTTTAAGCATAACAATTAATTAAAAAAATTAAATAAATATTCTCCACTCAAGATCAGGAATGATCAGATGAAGCCACGTCAAAATAATCAGAAAACCCACAAAAAAAAAAATTAATTAAAAAAAATTAAAATAAGTGATTACATCAGATAAACCCATTTCAAAATAATCAGAAAAATCCACAAAAAAGGTGATTATGAAGAAGAAATCACCTTTGCATCTAATAACTTGACCAGCAGTTGCAGACATTTCTTCCTTTTTCTCCTAGTGACTAATGAGTGTGCTCTCAAATGTTGATTGTTTTTGTTTTGGTTTTGGTAAATGGTATAGATATATAAGAATGATGGTGACTTTAGACAGGCACGGCACCTGTGGCCCCTTGTTTTAGTAGTTATGCTGCGCGTGTAAAGTTGGTTTATAAAATTGGTTAACAAAATAATTCTACATTAATCATTTCAAAAATAGATTTTGAAATTATTAACAATTAACAAGATTTTGCCAATACTTATTTTATAATCAAATTTGTAAACACACTTTATATTTATAAATAGCATAGCACCTTTTTTCCCCAAACTGCTAGATAAATGTTTGACACGTCATCGAAGCAGGATTTTTGTATGTGACTTTTGTATTCTACCTCTTTAAACAATAAGTTAGATTAAAGAAATTGTTCCATCTATGTGTCTTGCGTGTTCGAAGAATCAAAACCGACCCTGATTATAAATAGGATAGACGATATCCTAACATCCCACTTTTGTGTGCGCCCAAAACATTGTTACTATATATTTCATAAAAAAAAAAAAAATAACAAACAAAATAAAGTTAAAATGCAATTAACCAAGCCAACGCAGTTGTTGAATTAGCAAACATATTAATATTTAATTAAAAATTTAAAGTATTTAAAGTTTATCTGATTATTTATTAGACATCGATAAAAATTATATAGTACTTTTCTTCTTGGTAATAAAGAAATTTTTTCATTTCTCCTCATTATGTTGAGAAGTGAAAGAGGCATAGGAAGACAAAGAGCCACAAGGCCCGTTGTATCAATTTATACATCTTCGAAGTAAGGCATGAATTGTTACATAAACGAAAAGCTCAAAATAATTAGAAACTAAGAACACGAATTACCTCTACTATTTTTTTTAATTTTTTTTATCAAGGTATCCGCCTTTGACGACTATTCCTTGGTTATGTGATTCGGCCCCTTTTCACACAGACCAATTAAACCGCGGGATATGCCTCCTACTGACCATGGTCCGAGCGCCTCTCCAACTGAACTGCCAAAGTGCCTAATGAGCCAACCCACGTTGCGCCTAGCCTTCCAAGACATTCCTGTCTTCCAAAATAAATCCTGTCTTCCAGTATACGTCTTGCCTTCGAAGAGTCCCACAAATCGAACCCACGATCTCTGAACTGCCAACCTTAAGAAAACCCTTCATTTGTGAGTGGAGAAGTGCCCCGGGGGGCCTCTTCTAGCCATTCTTATGCCTAGCTCAACCCCATCAATTGCACATTTTACTTTTTCAGTTTCAAACTTGAGAAAATAACATTTTCTAAAAAGAAAGTTAAACCGGCAAAGCTGAGGAAAATCGAGACCTGTTTGTTAGATTCTGTTCAAATAGTCGATTTCTTATCAAACCATTTTTAGAGGCTAACTTGTCCAGTGTTTTTTCTTGTCAAGTTCTTTGTTGTTTCATTAGACTATGCTTCTTTTAGTGAATAAAATTTTCTTAATAGATTCTCATTCTTCAGTTGAAAGAAAAATATTTGTCTACTTAAGTCGAAATCTTGGACCAAGTTCCGTTGTTTCTCGACTAATTGAAAGTTTGATCCTTTATTAGTTTTGAATTGTGGATTGCTTTAATATGTTTACTAGAAAATGTTGGTCTATACGTGAAAAAGGAAAAAAAAAAAAAAAAAAAAAGTTTATTAATTTTCAAGTAGGAGTTAGGGACAAGTTTCTTGATAGCGAAAAAAACAAAAAAAAAACTAATTAAATGATATGGTTGATGAAGAATGTGGATTGCTTTAATATGTTTACTAGAAAATGTTGGTCTATACGTGAAAAAGGAAAAAAAAAAAAAAAAAAGAGTTTATTCAATTTCAAGTAGGAGTTACGGACAAGTTTCTTGATAGCGATAATAACAGAAAAAAAACTCAATTAATGATATGGTTGATGAAGAATTTGAAAACAAGAAGATTCAAAATGAAGATAATATGAATAAAAAGAGCATGATAATTTAGTGGAAAGTAAGAAAGAAAACTTGGAGGATGCAGAAAATATAAATGAACGACATTAAGATACACAATGCATTTAGACATTAGTGATCCAGGAAATTGAAATAATATTGATTAGAACTTGATGCCTTGTTAGAGAAAAGAGAACCCTATGAAGAACTTTTACTTCACCTAAAGGTTCAGAAAATGGGTTTTTCTCTTGTTTATGGAGTCCATTGAAAAGAAGTTTTAAAATAGACTGATTATAATAGTATAATTGTTGATTTTCTATCAAAAAAATCTAGAAAATAAATTTAATTTAGGCATTGGAAAGTTTTAAATTATTATTATTTGTATCTTTGAATATTTATATTTAATATATTTTAAAATATTTATAGGCCCCATATTCGAAGTTGGTTTAAATCCCCCAAAAATTGAAGATTGGCCATGCGAAAAATAAATTAAAGGACACATTATCATCTAAATTGATGATTTCTATTAACTATGAATAGCATTATTTTAATTAAATCATGAATTCCTACTTTTAATTCTATTTATCAACATCTATGTGTGCCATGTAGACTGACGTGTTTAACCTCAGTAGTGATACTTAGTATTATTCTTTGCACCAATACGTTGTCATTTTCTTGACGGTCGTACACTATTGCCACATGTCTTTTACATTCTACCTCTTTTTTCCTCTCTTTTATCTTTAGGAACAATTTTGTGCTACATATTCTTGTACAATAAGTGATCGAGCTTAAAAGAATTTTCTTTGATGTGTTCACGACAAAGAAGCCTTGTTAGTTGTCAGGACTGAGTGACATTTAAATTAGAGATGACAAGTGGGGTCACTGTCGCCCTTTCCGTCTCCCGCCTTGTTGAGGATTTTCAGGAGGTGATGTGGAGATTAAAAACATCCTCATACACGGTCCTATTGACTTATTTATTTATAGTATATTTGTTGAATTTGATCGAAATTGAAAAAATATGAAAATAAAATATAAGATTCAAGATGAAAATCGTGTTCTTCATCCCTGCCCAATTCCCCAACGAAGTGGAGCAATGCAAGGCAAGGTAGGCACGATGATATTTTGCTATCCCTACTCTGATGTGGAGAGATTGGTACTATTAGGCCCCGGTTTGGTACCAATTAAATAGACTATCGGCCGCCCGACTTTTAGAACTACCTTTACACCAGAACCTGCAATTTTTTAACTTGGTAATGCTTTACGTGACTGCTACATGAGAAAATGATTTCCCATTTCATAATAAAAGATAAAGAACTAAATACATGTGTGTAGGATCCCGTTACTCCAAATACAAATACAGCCGATGGGCAAATTACATGATTTTATTTTGGGTAATTGGCGCAAAACATCCTTACCTTTCGAGGTTATTGTGGAAAACGTCCCTACCTTTCATTTTTTGGCATTTTTGCCCTTATTTACCACCTTTCTTGCGCTGAAGGTCCTTTTCACTGTTTTTTGACGATTTTGCCCTCTATTCAAATAAAAGAAAAAGAATAGAATAGAAAACAAAAGAATTAATTCCAACTAATACCCCAAAATTTCAAAAATTACAAATTAGTAATAAATATAGGAGTTAATAGCCCAAATGGTTACTAAACTTTGCCAAAGGTCCAAAAAGGTCATTGAACTTTTTTAAATACAAAAAGAAAAAAAAATCAAAAAAACCAACAAAAAAAATTGAAGAAACGGGCCCCACCAACAAAAAAAAGGACCAAAAATAATAATAATAAAAATAAAATAAGGAATGTGAAAATGGAGGAAGGTGAAAAGTAAACCAAAAATTATTTTTTATTTTTTCAATCGTACATTTTTAATCAAAATTTATTGAAAATTTTATTTTTAGCAAAACTAATCTGTATTTTTTTTTCTTTATTTTTAAAAATAAAATTTTCAATAAATTTTAATTAAAAATGTACGATTGAAAAAATAAAAAATAATTTTTGGTTTACTTTTCACCTTCCTCCATTTTCACCTTCCTTATTTTTTTTGTCCTTTTTTTGTTGGTGGGGCCCGTTTCTTCAATTTTTTTTGTTGGTTTTTTTGGTTTTTTTTTTCTTTTTGTATTTAAAAAAGTTCAATGACCTTTTTGAACCTTTGGCAAAGTTTAGTAACCATTTGGGCTATTAACTCCTATATTTATTACTAATTTGTAATTTTTTGAAATTTTGGGGTATTAGTTGCAATTAATTCTTTTGTTTTCTATTCTATTCTTTTTCTTTTATTTGAATAGAGGGCAAAATCGTCAAAAAACAGTGAAAAGGACATTCAGCGCAAGAAATGTGGTAAATAAGGACAAAAATGCCAAAAAATGAAAGGTAGAGACGTTTTCCACAATAACCTCGAAAGGTAAGGATGTTTTGCGTCAATTACCCATTTTATTTTATTTTTATTCCCCTTGCAAGTAGAGATGAGAGGAAAAATTGTCAAATGACACATGTTACGATATGATGAAGACCGTCATGGAGGTGAGATGACGAGGGATTGATTCAGTGACAGATGCCCACGAGGCAACAAGAGGTGCAGGTGGATTAACGGCGCGTGCATGGGGCAGAGTCGCTGAGAGGTGGGAAAGCATTGGAAGTTGTTACAGTGAAGACCATTTTCAAGTTCTGAAAGTTCTGAGGATTGTGTTGAGTAGCGTTCCCAACAAATTATGGATCGCCTACATGGATAATTTCTCGCCACTCCATTTGGTTCATTGTTGGATTTATATTGGAAAGTTGCAGTAAGTTCAGGATCTCCGCTATGTAGCATGACACCCTGCTTTCGACAGTCTTGAAGTTTTGATTGCACTGCAAAGCACCCCTCTGTTACCTCTGTTGCTAGGGCGCATCTAAAAGGGACTGTCTTCATTGTAGAGTGAATAATATTTTCTGATATCTGCATTCGCAAGTCCAAACTTATATTGTCGAACAAGGTGATAAAGCATAGATTAAAGAGTAATTCAAAGAGCTCATGCACGAGGTTCCATTTATGCAAAAAAGATCTACTAGAGGTCATTTTCTTGCTTAGAAGATTGACAGAGAAGTGCAAAGAAATAAACTAGATTTCTATATGGTTCAGATTTTTAAAAAGGAAAAACCGATGATAGGACCCTTGGGGAAATTATCCAAGCATATTAAAAGTAATTTTTTCAATTTCATAAGCAACTTTTGACTTTTCAAAAATCTTGTCGAACGAGCTCAATGTAACATTCTCAGGAAGCTCTTCTACAAGGAGCAAAAGCAAAAGTACAAGGCTACCAAACGAGCTCTTAGTCATAGCAGAAGTAAGAATGATAATGAAATCAATACAGAGTTTCATGTTGTCTTCATAATAATTATTTTTTTAGGTATTTATGTTTAATTATTAAGGACAACTGAGCGCAAGGGGTGTAATGCTATTAGAGCATGTAGAATGAGATGAAAAAAAGGGATATTAAGAGGATTCTATGCAATTGGAAGATACCTATAAAGTTAAAAGGCAATAATTGGTATCATACTAACTACATTTTATGGTAATCAATGTTGTGTCATTGAAAGACGAAATACCCGTTAGAGGATTGTAAAGGAAATGATGATGAAATGGGCATATGGTCATACTAAAATATATAAAGTAGAAAATGCGGTCTTGACGCTAATTTGGGAGACCGCCCCAGGGGGAGGGGACTAAGGTGGTTTGAGTGTGTCTTGGTAGACACGAATAAAGCCATGTTCTCAATAGCAATGTGACAACAAAACCAATTTTAAGAGGGAGGGAGGGAGGGAGATCACAACTTTTTTTTCAACTTTTTATCCTCATATTTCATGGAATCCACAAATAATATTCACAAATTTATCACAAAATTTTATTTATGTATAATTTAAATTGATTACAAATAACTTCCAAACATGCTTATATCTAAGTTTAGGTAGAATTAAGGCATAATGCACGAAAGTCTTTTTGGGCCCATTTGGCAAAGTTTTTGAAAAGTCATTCTGAGACTAAGAAGTTATTTTTTAACCCATTTAAATAATTTTTTAGAAGTGTTTTCTCCGACTAGGAAAGCTTTTAGAGGAAGCTGGCCTAAAATATTCATTTGAAAAGGCTTGTGCTTTTGCTTCTACTTCTTTGTAAAAGGACTCCCTCATTATATCAGCTTTCTTTAAAAACTCTTTTAACTAAGCAAAGCACGCCGAAAAATTATCCAAACATATTTAAAGTAGTTTTTTTAGTTTTATAAGCAACTTTTAACTTTTCAAAAGCCTTGTCAAACGA
Organism: Olea europaea var. sylvestris; assembly: GCF_002742605.1. Lineage (NCBI taxonomy): Eukaryota > Viridiplantae > Streptophyta > Magnoliopsida > Lamiales > Oleaceae > Olea > Olea europaea. Next base: position 19,286 of record NW_019230035.1, read on the forward strand.
GCCCAATGTAACTTTTTTAGGAAGCTCTTTTAGAAAAAGCAAAAGCAAAAATACGAGCCTACCAAACAAGCCCTTAGTCATAGCAAAAGTAAGAATGATAATGAAGTCAATATAGAGCTTCATGTTGTCCTACATAATAATTATTTTTTTACATATTTATGTTTAATTATTAAGGACGATTGAGCACAAGGGATGTAATGCTATTAGAGCATGTAGAATGAGATGAAAAAAGATACGAGGATTCTATGCAATTGGAAGATACCTATAAGGTTAAAAGGCAAAGTTTTGCATGATTGATATCAGACTAACTACGGTTTATGGTAATCAATGTTGTGTCATTGAAGGACGAAATACCCGTTAGAGGATTGTAAAGGAAATGATGACAAAAGGGGCATGTAGTCATACTAAAATATATAAAGTAGAAAATGCGGTTTTGATGCTGTGGTTTGAGTGTCTTGCAGACACAAATAAAGTCATGTTCTCAATAGCAATGTGACAACAAAACCAATTCCCGGGGGGCGGGGGGGTGGGGGGGCGGCGAGAAAGAGAGAGAGAGAGAGAGGGAGAGAGAGAGAGAGAGAGCACATTAATGTACCCTAACGATACAAAGGATTTGACTTATTAGATTGTTCAGTAGATGGTGTCATGATGTAGCCGACCCAAATTTATTGATATTAAGACTTATTTGAATGTTGTAATCCATAGAATTGACCATGGTAAACACGATAGTTTCAAAGGAGCCGAAACAAATTAGAGAAATCATGGCCATTCAATTGAATTAATCAGCAAGAATCAATTGGTAAACCAATATGCAGTATATACATTAAGGCAACATAATAGATGAATGAAGCTAATATATGTAGAAAGAAAAAAAAATAAAAATGTCTATGCTCTAGCAAGGAGGAATCTGAAACAAATACCTTCAGTAGCAAGGAGGAATTTTGTCTTGTCTACTTGAGCTTAGACGAAAAGAGAGAAGCAATCAAATTTTTCCTTCTTACTTTTCCGAAACTGTTAACTTACTGCAATTCAGGAACCAAAGTAGATTCTGAATAATAACTCTTCTAGTGTTTCTTCAATATTGTCAAGGAGAGAGAAAATTAAGACATCTGAGCAAAATACCATTTCAAGGTCAATCTCCGTAAAATAGCCAATACAAACTATCTGCAACCCATCATAAAATCTCAGGCTTTGCAAAAGTCTCAACACCCTTCCCTCCCTTGAACTCTAAAATCAAAATAAGTTTGTTTTCCATAATCCCTTAATGACTTCTTGCCCCATAGTTGGAATTTAACAGAACTGGAGTTTCTGCTCGATGAGCACCATATTTATACTTGAATATATCAATTAATGAAGAGGGTGGTTCAATTCCTGTTAATGTCAAGATCAATTGATAGTCTAGAGAGCATATACATTTGTTCTTCATCAAGCATATAAGATCCAGATTTCGCTAAATACCCTTCAACTTTCATCAATGCATTTAATCTTTTCAAGAGTGCGAGTATTTCACCAGAATTAGGACGAGATTTATGACCTCCAACTATATCCAGGAAACTTTTTAACTCCTCTTTCTTGCATTTTTGTCCTCACTGAATTAACCCCCTCCCAGTTGCCTGATTCCGCATATATATTGGAAAGCAGCACATATGGAGAAGAATTTTGTGGTTGCAACTGAATAAGCCTTTCTGCTGCATAAAGCCCTCTTCTGTCATCCCCGTGCAATCTGCATGCACCAAGATATGTGGACCATAACATAGCATCAGGCTCAAAGTCTAGGTTGACAATGAACTCCTCTGCTTCTTTGAGAAAACCCCAACGCCCAAAAAGGTCAATCATGCAAGCACAGTGATCTATTCGTGGACGAACCCCATAACAATGAATCATATTATTAAATATTTTTTGACCTTCGGATACCATTCCTGCATGATTACATGCAGTAAGAACACCAAGGAATGTGACTTCGTCGGGTTTTACATGCGCCTGATTCATCTCTTCAAAGATCTTAAGAGCATTTTCTGCATAACCATTTTTTGCATATCCAACAATGATTGAGTTCCATGAAATAACGTCTTTCTTGCTAACCATTTCGCCAAAAACATGTGCTGAACTTCTCATATCCCCACATTTAGCATACATATCTACAAGCGCACTGCCTATCAGCTCATCTTCATTATAAGCAGTACGAAAGATTAAAGAGTGCATTTTCCTGCCATCCTCCAAAGAAGCTAACATAGAGCATGCTCTAAGTACACTTGCAAATGTCGCTTGGTCTGGCTTCGCATTATGATGACACATTTCACTATACCAAAATAATGCATTCTCACAACAGTCATTTTGAATGCTTCCTGATATCATAGCAGTCCAAATTATTGTGCTCTTTGGATAAGGAAGCTCGGAGAAAAAAATGTTTGCATCTGTCATTTTTTGAGCATTCATGTACATGCCCAAGACAGAGACGGCTATAAATTCATCATGATGTGCAAGACCTAGTTTTAAAATAGAACAGTGAATTTGCTTTCCGAAATGCAGATTAGTGTCACCAATGCATGACTCCAAAAGGGTGGCGAAAGTGACTTCTGATGGCCTCAGTCCACCAGCCAGCATATTCTGAAATATATTTACAGCTTCAACTAAGTTTACTTGAGCATAACCAGCAATCAGAGCATTTGTGCATGCCACGCTTCTTTCAGTCATGCATGAAAACACTTTAATTGCAGATCCAATTATTCCACACTTGCAATAAAAGTCAATTAGCGAGCCGCAAGCATAAAGAGCTCTTTCTAGACCATATTTTACCAAAAAACAGTGTACTTGTGTACCCTTATAAAGATCTTGTAAATTTGCCGTAGCACTGAGTGTGCTAGCTAAGGATACCTCATCAGGTGCAATCCCCTCTGACATCATTCTACGGAACAAAGAAAAAGCTCCTTCCTCTTCTTCTTCCTGCACATATCCAACAATGATTGCATTCCAAGAAACATGATCTCGACTTTTGATTAGCTCAAATTGTTTCCTTGAGTTGGCCAGAGCCCCGCACTTAGCATACATATCTACTAGAGCATTTCCTACAAATAAGTTTTGTTCAAATTTGTTCTTGATTATAACCGAATGTAACTGGGACCCTGTTTCTATATTTCCTAAACAAGCACAAGCACTCAAAGCGCTAGTGTAGGTATATTCATCAGGATGAAATCCACAGATTCTCATATTCAAAAATAACTCTAGAACCTCACAAGCATGTCCATTCTGTGCATAACCGCCAAGTAATGCGTTCCATAGCACGTCATTTTTCTCTCCCAGTCCATTGAACACTTCCTTTGCAGCTTCCATTTTCTGACATTTGGCATACATACTAATCAAAGAACTTCCAACATAAACATTAGAATCCAGCCCCAGCTTCATTGCCAAACCATGAACCTGCAGGCCATATTCATAGTTCACTAAGTATGCAATAGCACTCAAAACACTTCCTAGTGTGGAACGTGTTGGTTTGAAGTCAGCTTTGATCATATTTCGGAGAAGTCCAATAGCTTCTCCCTCATGACCACCCTTGGCATGCCCTGATATAAGTACATTCCACGCAACAATGTTTGGATTGGGCATTTGAGAAAACAAATGGCACGCGTCATCAAGCCGTCCTAGCTTCACACATGCATTTATGGTGGTTACAAATGCTACCTGATCCGGCATGTGACCTCCTGTTCTCATCTCCTCAAACATTTCCATTGCCTGCTCAAGCAGACCAACTTGAACATACCCCGCGATCATGGCAGTAAACGAAACTGTGTCGTGGTCGGTAGCCCCATCAAATATCTTCCTAGCATCAACAATGTACCCACATTTCGAGTACATATCAATCAAAGAACCCTCACAAAATGCATCAACTTCAAATCCCATTTTTACCACCCCACAATGCACTTGCTTCCCAGACTTCAAGTCCATCAACTTTGCACAAGCAGATAAAACAATTGCACAGCTGAACTGATTCCCCAGGACCCCTCGATTCCACATGGACCCAAAAGCCTCCACAACACTTTCCAAGAACCCGTTACGCGAATATATGAACATAATCGAATTCCACGCCATTTTATCCCTTTCCTCTAGGCGTAAAAATACCCTTTCCGCATAATCAATGTGGCCACATTTTGAATACAAGTCCAAAATTGCATTCCCCAAATTCCCTTTGGAGGAAATCCCAAGTTTCAAACTCAGGGCATGGACAATTTTGCCAGTCTTTAAAGAAAGACCGAGTCTTTTTGGCATTTCCTCGAACACTTGGCAGGACTGGACAATCTGGCATTGCTGCAAACACATGTTCAACAAAGAATTGTATAAACTATGTTCTTCTGTTAGAGAATTATAAATTTGAAAGCCTTTTGCTGTGGTTGTCGAGAAATTGAGATGGCGATTCAATAATTTTGAATTTGCAATAAGCCGTGGGAGTTTGATACGAAATGTGCAACGCATTAGATATGTAACTTGAATAGAAGAATAAGATTTTTTTCATAAGCGATTACTTTTAACAGTTTTTCAATCATATGGGGAAAATGTTTACGCATGCCAATGAATTTTGGATAATCAGGGATTAGTCCCAAATTTGATTTAAATTGACTGAAATATTATGAACTGACAAATTAGAAATTTATTTGTCAAAAAAAATTAAAAAGAAAAGAGCAAGAACTTGACAACTCGACTAATGAAATATGTTGTAGTACCAAAAATTGTCACAATGGGATAAAAATAGTAATAGCAAAATGTTTCGTCCCAATTATAGGTAGACCCTGCCACCATCTTGTCAAGAAATCGGGAGGGAATGAGAACTTGTCTGACTTATTTTTTTATTGTATTTACTTATTTTATTTTAGTTTTCAATTTAAATTTTATTTAAAAATAAACAAACAAACAAATTAGTCGTACAATATTTCAATCCTCCCGAAAATTCTAAATAGGATTAAGGGCCGGTAAATGAACCCGCTTATGGATTATGGCTTATAATCCAAGAACATTACCAATGACCTCTTTATTTTTGAAAAGAGCATCTTTAAACTTAAGCATCACTTTTTTTTTAATACACTTCAAAAAACTTTTAAATGTCACTTAAATTCAAAGATAGTTTGAATAATTCAAATAATGGAACATTGCTACAACTTATTAAATGCAATCATTATAAAATATTTTTTTGCGCTATTATTGTTCTTAAATAAAATCCTCCGAATGTAAAAATACACAATAAATTGTTCTGTCAATGGAACACGACATGCCAAGTTGATTTTCATTCCTCAACAATCAAATCGATAGTCTTTTGAGATTTTCCCTTGGCTTTGCTTTTTCATTCACATCACAATGCAGAATGGATGTGTTGCCTTCGGCTCAATGAAACTCAACAAACTTCGACTCGACTTTAAAAATAGTTTCTGAATACAAATCTCTCAATGTAGCGCGCTTAGTCACTCGTCAATGGAAGGACGAGTTGTGTTTGGAAGTCTCCGGCCACCGACGAAATTACTGAACAGATGCAGAGCTCTTGAAGGCTGTGCATAGGGTACCATATGAGCCGCACCTCTAACAGTTGCAAAGGTTAACAAGTTTCCATACTCAGTTTGCCAACCTCCGACCTTATATTCAACAAAAATGTGACGATAAGCAATCTTGAACAAGATTTTAGCTTCGTTTTCAGCAAAAGAGTGTGTTTTGAATCAGTACCTGTCCTCTGTGAAACCAAGCTCCATATGGGACTGTAATCTTGAAGTGCATATCATGAGCAAGTTCGCGTACAAGTGTTCGTGAACCAATTAATGGCACAACTGAATCTTGATCTCCACTGAAATCGTGCATTTCGATCATTGATAATTTCTTTAAAAAGGTATTTACGTTTGCATTGTTCGAGTGAATATCTCACCTGAAAATCCAAACTGGGATCTGGTTTTGAATGATCCTTTTAAGCAGAGGAAGAATGTCGATGTTGCCGTCTGTTTGGTTATAATCTAGAACACTTCACATATTAAGAAGATAATTAGTCGATTCATATTTTAAGAAATACACAAGAGAAGAACTTAGTACACTTTCTTGGCAACCCAACACTTTTATAACATAATGCTCGACTTACCCGCTGCACATAGACCAGCTATACGGCAAATGGGTCCGGTTCGCATGAAGAGCCTTCTGAACCTCAGGAAGGTTGAAGTAGAACCGTCTTTCGTAGCTCATGCACACATCTACTCCGACACTAATCTTAGTAGCCTGCAATTGCATATCTCAATAGTCGTCAACTTTTAATTTCATCGAGAAAAAACACGTTAGATTGAGTTTGAGATAAAATACCATCTTTCGTAGTCTCAATTCTTGCTCTACTATAGACGGATAGCACACATCAAGAATCACGTCGTAATTATTTATATATTCCCCAACAATCTCATTTGCCTCTGATATGGCGTCGTTACATGCACGTGACACATTATGTGGACTGGCAAATGTATAATCTTCGAAATCACACTCGTTCATAATGGCAAGGCCGATTTCATCAGAGATCATTCCGTGTGACCAAAAGAATTCATATGGTGCAGGGGTATCGCGATCAATTCTGAGAAGAGGATTGCCAATCTGATAGAATTAAACCAGTTATATTAAGCTTAAGAAATAGAGACACGCAATAGGAATATTGGCTTGAGTGATGTTTTCTTACTGCAACCCCTTTAATATTGAACTTGAACTCTTTAGAATGTTCGTTGTGGTCGAGAAGAGCAACAGCTAATTGTGGAATATAATGCCCTATGCATAAAACAATTATTCGCAAGATTTACACTATATATTAGAAAAATAAGGCTACAGTAAAAAATGGGCATAGTCGCATAGAATAATAGTTCAATATATAGTACCAGAATGCATTTTCCCAGATGGATAAAGAGACTATAAACAAATGATTCGATGGTGTGTCATTAGATCGACTTAAACTACTTACCTGCATAACTTTCTCCAGTCAGAAACAAAGCTCGGGTTTTGAATGTTGGAAACTTCTTGTACCACTCCATCATGAACATATGCATATCCATTGCTGCCAAGAAACAATAAATGGAACTCTAATGGCATGTCGTTCGATAAAGGGGATTGGATTGTATAAAAGACAGTACTAAGGAGAAAAGAAGTTAAAATCTTATCTATTGTACCATTGAATCGTGTCTTCTACCACGCACTCAATGTGCTCTAATTGAACCAGCCTACTCTAAGATTCCAAAAGTAACACCACGAAGTTTAATTTAAGGCTACACACGCACGCGTATATGCACAAACAAGAACCAGACCAAGGAAGGCATATGATTGATGCTCATTGCTTTAACTATTTCCTTACCCGTGGACATGTCACCGCAAGTATAGTCTGAGCTTGTATTTGAATAGGACCATCCTACACCAGCTGGAGACTCAACAAAAAGGAGATTTGATGCTACACAAATGAAGGGTGTAAATCAGCAAGTACATGGAGAGTAAAGTACTCCATCCAGAAATATATGCCATTATATTATAGACATTTTGAGGCAAAATTGAATAGATGGATATGCACCTTTATTCCATGATTTAGAATTTCTTCTCAGGGATCGACCATCGCCTCTAGGAAAGAAGGGACCCAACTCTGTGAAGGCACCCCCGCCTATTGATGAGCAACCCGGGCCTGAATACATAAGGTAAACCCCAGGTTTAGAAGGCAATTCTGAGACTAACCTTGAGGCTAGGTTTAAACCCTTTTGTCCCTTGAGGCATAAGCCTTGAGGGATTAGTTTGAAACACTTACTAACGCCCTGGCATTGAGGCTTATGCCTAATAATATTTGGCTAAAGCTATGGTCTCGAGTAACCACAAAGGAAATAAAGAAAACAGTTTTGAACAGGCTCCTTGTTGATCATTGGCTATTCGGATGTTCTTAAATTTGTCTTGCTTCAATTTCAGTTTACGTAACATTCGGCTGCGAGCGTTCGACTTCAAAATTCAAGCCTTTAGTTCTTTTCATTCGTTAAATTTCTTATAGATGCTCGATTCCGTTACAGTATAAGTGAACTAAATTACCCACCGATTTACGGTACTCTTTAAGAGCCCGATTATTCTAGAGTCAACTTGATAGCAACACCTTTAGAGAATTCAACAACTAAATCAATTAAAACAAAATATAAATGAAGATGCACCTTCATTTGTTCATCTGATCAAAACAAAAAGAAAAACCATGTAAGATGGTCAACATGACAAGAAGAGTTGAAAGTTCAATTCTCGTCACCACCCATTTGAAAAAAAAAAAATGAACATGTGAAATCAAGTACTCATATTAAAATTTTTTATTTTGTAAAATGAAGTGTCTGCATTTGCCTGTATCAAGAAAATTAAGTATAAATTCTTGACAAAAATTACCTCCATTGAGCCATAGAGTAAGGGGCTTATGATCAGGATCGTTCTCTGCTTCTACAAAATAGTAAAACAAGCTTCTCCCAGCCTTCAAATCCACATCTACGTATCCTGCATACTGCCTGAACTTCACCTCCGGTTGGCCGGGCAATTTCACCACCAAGTCCTCCTCCGGGAACCCGTAACTACCACCCACCATCACTCCCACCACCACAACCGCCGCCAAGATCCATACAAATCCCATCTCAGCAAAAAATAATTAAATTCCACTGAGACCGCCTTTTACTCTTTTAGTACAATGAAACTAATGCAAATACACACATATATATATAGGAGCAAAGTCAAAAGTGCATACAGAATAATGAATTTTTGTTTAAGAAAGGGCACGTGAATTCTGGGATATCTTTAACAAAAAAGCACGTCGCTCCATTGACGGCAATTGCTATATGTAGACAGGCACAGAGAGTCGCACATTATCCAGTGTGACTGAATTATGAATAATGTGAGCAACTGAAGAATGCTGCAGATTTGGACCCAAGATTTGGCAGATTTGGTGGCTTTTTTTGTTCTTATCTTTTTCCTTTATAAATGAAAAGGAGTCTGTTATGTGTGTGTGTAGAGAGAGAGAGAGAGAGAATTTTGAATCCCTGTTTGTAGTGTGTGAAAACAGATAGAGAGAGATCCATTTAGGTGAGTAAACAATAACTGCATGATGTAGGACCAGTCATAAGGAGAGCCTGGAGAAGAGAAGAGGAAGGAAAAAGGTATCTCCATCTTTCCGCTAATTCGTAGTTTGGTCCACACATTATCCACTCTGCCTCTTCCAAACCCAAGAACAAAAACACCTATGTCTCGTTTTGACTTGACTCGATCACGTTGAATTAAAAAAAAAGGATGAACCCCACCTTAAAAGTCCTCCACCGTCCCGCCCCTGAAACACCGTGAGAGAAGTTAATCGCGAGATGTGCCCCAACAGACCAGTGAACAAGAGCTGCATATGCACCGGTGATCACGTTAAATTAGATTTGACTAATGATTGAAAAAGAGTTAAATTTCATCAAAAAGCAACGAACTTTTGTCTCAACCGGGTAAATACAACTTCAATTTCGTTTTAAAATCATCCCTATGTCACTTATGGTTTTCTAAATTGACGAAAATTACTTAATTGATGGTCATACAGTTAATGATATTCCATGTAACTGCTACATCGTACTCCTACCTAATAATGAAAATGGTAAAACAAGAGTTTGGTTCCCATCATTTTAAAAATCTTTTTGCCAATAGGATCATTTTTAATCACACACAAAACAAAATATTTTGCAAGTAAACTTTAAAAAATTTCCTATTTTTTTTACCATACATTCTCCTAAAAATACTATTCAAAACTCCTTTTTTTTTCTTTTTTAAATAACGTGAACCAAACAAGGGGCTAGACTAAATTAAAGGTTAAAATGCATATACCTTATTATTTTAACACTTTTTCATGAACTTTAATGTTTTTATGACATCACATATTGATAAATTGGCATGTTGCACGAAAATCAATAGAAGATTGACGAGGGTGTTCTCAATTAAAATTTTAGAAGAGTGTCCTCAATTGAGATTGTGATAAATTTTAAAAGTCATTCTAAATTTAGTTGTCTTCAATTGAAATTTTAATGAAATTCATTAAAATTTAGGTGTCTCCAATTAAGATTTTATTGAAATTTAATAAAATCATTTAAAATTTAGACATTCTCAATGACCAGTGAATTTATAAATATTTCATTAATAGAAAGATTTTAAAAATTTTAAAAGATTTGGATAAATTTCAAGCTTAAAAATATATATAATCAATTTTTAAAAAATTTCACCATATTGATGAGATTCTTATGGAATTTTGTAAGAATCTATTCAAATTCATTAAAAATTTTAATATTTTAAAATTCATTAAAATCTTAATTGTGAACATCTCATTTAATGAATTTTAAAAGATTATATATGCTAATGAATTTTGTGGATTTAAATAAACTCTTACAAATTCCATAAAAATCTCATCAAATATGGTGAAATTTTTTAAAAATTGATTATATATATTTTTAAGCTTGAAATCCATTCAAATCTTTTAAAATCCTTCTATTAATGAATTTTTTATAAATTGACTAGTTATTGAAGATGCCTAAATTTTAAAGGATTTTTTAAATTTTATTAAAATCTCAATTGGGGATACCAAAATTTTAATGGATTTCATTAAAATCTCAATTGAAGACATCTAAATTTAGAATGATTTTTAAAATCCATCACAATCTAAATTGAGGACACCCCCGAGTAATTTTCATCATCTTGTGACAAAGTTGTGAAATTTGAAGCCAAATTGATGTTCAAAATTAAAGTTTAGTGACCCAATTGAAAGAAATTAAATTTTTGTGACATAATTGAAATTTTTCGAAAGTTCAGTGACTACTTATGAAAGTTACTTTTAAATCTTTTAAGCTTAGCTAAATATGCTTTTTAAAATTTAGGTTATTACAACTATTAATAAAAATAAATGAATTTTCTTTTTCAATAAAATTAATATCGACTGCATAAATTTTCTTTAAGTCAACGCATTTTAATTAGTAATGCTATTTAATCTCATTGAAGTTACAACAATAGTCTATGTGACATTAATGTAACATTAACGTATCATCTAATATTACTCAAACTAGGGTTGTAAGCTACAATGCATTGTTCCACTGTAAATTATTAACTATTACAAGAGCATTTATTATAGTAATTATATAATTAATATGGGGAAAGGGAACTTAAAGGTGGTAGAATTATCTATTGAGAATTTAAATTTTCTTTACTATTTCTTATTTGACAAGCAACCCATCAAAGGTCAATTAATCTAAATTGAAATTATATTCTATTCCAGTTCTTGAGATTTGCATTCTTAGATAGAGAGTCAAATGAATTATTGCTTATATTTAACTTTAAAAACTTGAGTGACTTAAAAGCATGTTTGGAATGTCTTCTGCTTAAAAATAACTACTAATTGTGCGATTTACTTTGATATGGACCCACCTACATGCAAAATAAGCCAACGTGAATTGCAAATTGAAAACTTATTTTTTAGCATAAGCCACTCCAACCATGCATGACTACTTGAAAGAGCCAATTGGCAGAAGTTTGATTAAGAAGTTAGTGCAATTGGTCTTTTCTTAATCGGGGTTTTAATAATGCTCTTTTGACTCATTAATGACCTACATAAGATTGTGGGTTGATCTGTCGAAAAACTCTAATGATAAGATTGGAGGTCGATCTCTTGAAATACTCTGATGCTTGAATTAATATAAGAATACTTATAAAATAAAAAAGAAAAAGAAAAGTGCAAAGAATATGTTCATACCTAAAAGTGAAAAGAAATAGGGTTGAGGGATGAGATGGAGTGGGGAGTGGGGGTGGCGGTGGGGCGTGGGGTGTACTTGTGTGTCACATCGATTCAAACTATGGATTTATTATAAATTTGGAAAAAATAAAAATAAAAAAAATCATCTTGAATGTGATGAGATTGATGGTACTAGATTGGTTAGAATGTGATATCTATCTAAATTTAGAATTTGTTGTAACAAAATCTTTAATTAGTTAGGATAGGATAAGGTTCCCTATCCTCATTCTTTCTTATACTTTTATTGATTCAACTTAGATAAAATTAAAATTTAATAACTAGATTGAGAATTCTCTGAAAATCAGTGACCACATATGAATTTGACACGACATGCTTATTTCCAATCCTACTCAATGGGGAAAAACATAATCCCAAATAAATAAGTAAATAATAATAATAATAATTGTAGAACTCAATTATGAGTAAAGTTGAGCTTCGCCAAGCATGAATGGCAAGCATTATTTGAAAAATGAATTGGTACCAGATATTTTCATTTGTCTTAGATTTTTCTTGATGTGTTGTCTTTAGTCAAAGTTCAATGTAATGCAATTCTTATTGAAGATGATAAGGTTTGTTGGTCATAAAGGAAAAAAATAAATAAAAATCCTTGAATGTGATCATATCACTTAGGAAAAATTTAGTTCATTAGCTTAATCATAATGAGTACTAAATGACAATTATTGATTATATTTCTTATTGCTCCCTAGATATTCGTCTACTGTATTTTTCAATTCAATGTGCCTAATATATTTGTATGTGATCGTATCAATAGATTACTTGTGTTTGTTTTATTTCGACTTAATTGAATAGAATTAATTCACATCAAAGTAAATTATTAATATATAACTTATGTTCGTTGTATTTCTACTTAATTGAATAGAATTACTTCGCATCGAATTATATTTATTATTATTTAATACTCGTCATATATCAATCGATTATGGTTTTAATAACTGATAAAGAATTTAATGAAAAGGATATTTTGTACTTGAAAAATATGCAATGATTTTTGTTTAGATTCTAAAAACCAAACCATCAGATGAAAAAATATGCAACGGTTATTTCTTTAGATTCTTGAACCAAACCATCAGATGTCAACCTCTTAATAATGGGCTTATAGTATTATTTTGAGTTAATTATTCAAATAATCATTGAACTTTGCCAAAATTTTCCACGAGGTTACTGAATTTTAAAACTTTCCAAAATAGTCATTGAACTTTGCCAGAAGTTTTCAGGAGGTCACCAAATTTCAGAACTTTCCTAAATAGTCATTGAACTTTGTAAAAAATTTCTAGAGGATCGCTCAACTTTGCAAATTGGAACCCCATATATCACTGATTTAGTAACCTCCTAAAAACTTTTTGCAAAGTTCGATGATTATTTATGGAAGTTTTGAAGATTGTTGAAAAGTTTAGCGACTATTTAGGAAAGTTTTATAGTTCATAACCTCTTGAAAACTTTTGGAAAAGTTCAGTTATCATTTGGGAATTTAACTCTCTTATTTCCCTGTTTGTACTTTAAATCCAACAAATCAGGAAGATAAAATATAAAATATTGCAGGTAAAATTTCAAACATACGAACCAAAGTACAGGTACAATAATAATCAAGGCCTCGTTTGAGTCACATTAATATAAAAATGAGAATGAAAAATATAGTCGTTACGAGCTCCACACAAGAGAAAGATTTTCAAATATGGTTACTTAATGTGATGGATAACGATCATATTTTTCATTTTAATGAGTAAATAATGGAAAACAAACAGAGGCTAAGTATTATTTGTATATATTTGAAGTTACGTAAAGGTTTCATGTCTACCAAATCGATATGAAGTTAGAGATAACTTCTACTACTAAACTATGAATGCAAAATAAAAGTACCAATTAGAGGTGATAAGCAGAACTTGACCTTAAATATAGTTCAAAATAGCACAGTAAATAAATAATAATAATAAAAATTTGACTTACCCTTTGTAATCTATACAAAATTTTCACTCGCTCTCCTCTTTTCTAATCTGTAGAATCTTTGGGGCATTTTCCTCGTGTTCGATAAAACATACCAATCATATCATACTACAACTTTAAATATACCACTAAATCTATTTGAATGGAAGAGATTCTTGTACAAGTAAAAACACAAATTGATATTTTTTGTAAATTTAGGAGTCGACTTCTTGAATCCTTTTCGCTACATCCATATTGGTGATTATTATAAGTAAAGACAAGCTTACAAACAATTTAAAATAAAAAAAAAGGGTTGGGCCGTCAAAAGAGGGAGATTTTTCTATTTGGCCTGTCACTATTCCTTTTTATGGAAATGTCTATATTACCCTTAATGAAATAATTCTTTCTATATTGCAACATATGTCCTAGTCTTTTAAACGTTTTATCTTCCGTTTACTCTATTTTGGATATTTAAGTATAAAATCATTTTATGATCTAATAAATAAGAATAATCCATAACATATATATCATATTTTCTTAATAAAATACCACATTCTTCAAATGGTAAATTTGTATTTTTTTAATTGAGATATAATATTCTTTATTTCTTCTAACATTCTTTCTAATAAATTATATAATCCTTCAACTGTATATCCTGGCATTTATCAAAATAATCATCATGTAATTGTCCCTGCGATTCTTTTAAGACGTTTAAAAAGATTCATTCTAATTTTAGCAAAGGTTTAATAGTTTTACCTTAGGTTTGATTTAGACTTGTATTTTTAGAACCGAGTGACCTTCGAACTCTGAATTTGTAAACTGCTTCCTTCAACGACCTCCTGCCTTCACGGAATTGTTACTATTTCAACTACTTGTTCTCACTGTATCAACTTCTAAATAATAAAATTCTAAACTTCTATTAAAAAAAAACTCTCTTTTTGCTAAAATAAAAAGGAAACTTTCTATTAGATCTTTCAAGAATTTATAGGAAAAAGATTTAGAAGTTCATATTGATATCAAAATATTGGAATTTTATTTCTATTAGGATTGATACAAGACTTATATTTGGTACAAAGGGATTTCCAGAAAAACTTATTTTTAAACTGAGAATAGGCTATTGCTTACAACTCAAAAATTCAAGATAGGATGATCTGATATTCTTCTATGGTAATGTCTCTATTTATACAAGTTTTTGAGGCTCTATTACATCATTGATTACATTAGCAAAAGCACTCTTGCCTCTCTATTTTCTTCCTTGAGTCTACATCTTCACATGTTGGTTCAACTTTTCTATCCATAGAGCATCTTTTTCTATTATTGCTCTTTATCTTTAATGTCTTCACATGTAGTATTATTATCCTCTATACACCTTTGTCAAAAGGTGCTTTGTCTTCTTCTTTCATTTCTTCACATGCAGTTGGGGCACTCCCTTAGCTGGTAGGATTCTTTTATAGTGGTAGGGCATCTTGGGAATTGATATATATCAAATCTTGTAATATAGTCTTTTAAAATTTCTGATTTTGCATATCCTTCATTGGATACCAACATTCAATTTTCATATTGGCACAGACAAGAGAATTTTTTATCAAACAAATTTTTGGCAATGTTGTATATGGCTTTAATTCCAAGTGCTTTTCTATGTCTGATCCATGATTTTGTCACTGTTGGGACTTTTATATTATTCTCGGTAATATCAATTTGAAAATTGTCTGCAACATATCCAATTGAGATTATGTGTTTAACTGGATAGTAAACAGCTCCATCATATTCTGGACTGATTGAATAGAATTTTAAAAATATCTTCCTTCCCTTGGCAAATCTGGATATTTTTTTAATGAATATGTCATCAAATTTTGAAATTTCAATAAAATCTTTTCCTGAATAAATCAAATCTATGAATCCATAGTCTGTCATATTTTTATAAATGAAGGGTCACCTCCTTCCATGACTGTTATTCTAGGGTAAACATTATTTCCCGCAGAAATGAAATATGAATCACTTATTTTTATTTCATTAGCGATTTTGACTATTTCGGCATATTTTTCTTCCTTTGGATCTAAAGGAATTTTATCTTCGTGGTCTATGATGCTGATTGTTTTGGTATCTCTTTTATCTCTATATATCATAACTTTCTCGGTTGATGATACAGAAATGGAATCTCCTTTATTATCAGTGGTATGTTGCCACGTTTGGGTCCACTGCTGTTTTCAGCTGTCCCTGTTTGGTATTGATTTGGAAAACTCATTTCTAAGCTCTTTGGTATATCCGTTTCAAACAGTATATTTTTTAGTTGTGCTGCAATAGCATCAACTTGATTTTTGAGTTCTATGGCATATTTATGATGTTCAGTAGTGATATTTAACAATATTTTCATATTTAAGTTGAACATCTCTGAGATCTGGGTTGCTCCAGAACTTATATCTTCAGATTTTTCTTTAAGAAAATTTGTCCTTTCTTGTATATGTAGAATAGATTGGTATAATTCCATGGCATTGGCTTTATCCATCAGCAAATTCTATGTTTTTGCTGAGAAAACCTACAAGAAAATTATTAACTCCTTTAATATGGACTATATCGAAATTATAAAATGCTAAATAAGTTGTCATCTATGAAGCCTTCTATATTGTGGTTCTCAGGGTAACTTATTCTTGACTAATCCTGTAGCTTGAGAATTATCAGTTTCAACAATAAATTTATTGGATAATAAAAATAATGAAAACTTTTTTATTCCTCTAATAATTGCTAGTAATTCATTTTCATGAGTAGTATAATTTATTTCTATTTGGTTAAAGGTTCCACTTGAGTATCTACAGATTTCATTAAGATCTGTTTTAATATTGCTGCCCAGTATTTATCTGAGGCATCAGTATTAACAATCAAATTATCTTTTCCATATGGTAATCTTAATTTTGGTAAATTTTTGCATTCTTCTTTTAATGATTTAACTATTTCTATATGTTTTTCATTCCATCCCTTAATATTTGTTTTTCTAAATAAAATTTGGATTTTATGTCTTTTCTTAGAAAGATTTTCAATAAATCCTTCTGAATAATTTAAACATCCTAAAATTTTTTGAATTTGTTCCTTGGATTCTAATTTATCTGGAAAACTTTCTATCTTTTTAGATATATGAGTCTGTAATTTTATCTCTCTTTTATCTATTGATAATCCAAGAAAATCTATCTCTTGTTTTTCTATTATAGATTTCTTTTTAGATAGTACAATCATTAATAAATTGGATTAAATGATTTCTATACTCTTCTTTACTATTAGAACATATTAATATATCATCAATATAAATTATTAGAAATTCATTAAACTTTTTAAATATATTATCCATCTTTCTTTGGTATATTTGTGGTGCATTTTTCAAACCAAATGACATAACTAACCATTCATATTTTCCTTGAAGTGTACTCAATGCAGTATATTGTGTACTATCTTCTTCTATTTTTACTTACTAAAATCCTAATTTACAATCAAATTTAGAATAATATTGTTTTCCTCTTTCAAGATTTATTAGTACTTCTTTATTTGGTAGAAAGTAACAATCAAATTTAGTATATTTATTTAATTCTTTATAATTTATAATCATTCTAACTTTTCCTCTAACTTGTTCTGAGTGTTACATAACCATGAAGGTTGGACTATTATGAGGTCCATTACTAGGTCTAATAAGTTTTTGTTATAACAATTCCTTTATCTTATTTTTAAATTCTTGTGTATCTTCTATTGTATACATCATTGGTCTTACTCTTATTATAACATTTTGTGTTAATTCTATTTTGACTTTTGGGTTATGTGATTTCCAAAATAATAATTGATTTTCTTCATAAACATTTTCTAATTGTTCAATAATTTTTTATATATTCATTTATATTCCTGTTTTTAGAACCTTTTTATATAATATTCTTTTATTTTTTATTTCATTATTGAGAATTGGTTTTTTATCCTATTTATCACCACGCTAGGCTGGCTGAACTCTATAAAGTTTAAATTCTCTAGGAATTTTTAATAAGTATCCACAAGGTGTTTGTAATATTATCATATAATTATTTTATTTATAATATTTAAATTGTTGTATGAAATCATTTTCTAATAATATATCACATTCTAATTTATCGTATTTATAAATCTTATTTATTCTTACTTCTATACTTCCAAAAATTATATTAACTTTATCAGCACTATTAATTATTTGAGTACTTTCTCCTATAACACCAGTTATTTTTATATTACTATTATTATTCCATGATTTTATTAAAAAACTTTTAAATATTGTTATACCACTTCTTGTATCTATTAAAGCACAAGTTGTTATATTTATTTATACAATAGTAATTTGTATGTACACAGCTAATGAAAAACTTATCTGATTATTCATCTAATTCTTTTTACATAATATAGTTTATCCATTATGAACAATATATAATCCTTCTCTTTTTATACTATAATCTTCTAATTCATTTAAAAAACTCATTCCTAAAAGTATATGAGGGTTTATATCCATACTTTTATCTAGTAACATGGTACTAAAAGGTCTATTCCTCCTATTTTTATTGGTACCTTAACTTCCAAATCTGTTATATGTTCTTGTCAATTAAAATTTACATACTTATATGGTTCAGTTTTATGAGTTATTAGTCCTTTGTTTCTAATTAAAGTTATATGACATTCATTAACTCCTGTATCTATTAATATATTTTGTCCATTTATATTTTCTCTTCCATTATAATATTCTCCTTCTATTTTCATGTTTTCAGTATTCCTATACAATTTTACTTCTTTTATTTTGTTGATTTCTTCTAACTGGTTTTTATTAGGTATTTTAAAACTTTATGATCTTTTAATTAATTTTCCATCCTTAAATGTTATGTTATTAGAACATTCTCCTTGATTTAATTCTGTTATTTCAGGTTTATTTTTTACTATACTAAATTCGTATTCTTCTGGAATTAAACTTATCTGTTTGTTTGGTTATATTATTTTACTAATATCTTTACATTCTTTATGAACTTCAATATATGATTTATTGGAATAAATATTCTCATAATTAGAATTGATAAATGTGTACAAAACTCTATATTTTATGATCACCTGATTGCATAATATCATCTCTATGAAATTTGAAACGTAGTCCCAAAACTTCATTAAAATTTATATCTTTTAATGGTACACAATATTTTGGATAACATGTAAACATGATTTTTTTTTTATATGCTAAATTTCCTTCTATTGTTCTTAAATGACTATCTTTTAAGTATTCTTCCATCATGTAAAATTATAGTTAAGGGTGAATCATCCCTTCCCTAAATAGTGATTTAAACATTATTTGTATTTCTGCTAAATAAACATATTGGATTTTTTCACTTTGTTTTACACTAATCTTCTTCAATAGTTCATCAACTGTATTTTTTGTTAAAAGATTTAATTTATATTGCCCATAAATTGTTCTTACATCTATGATTTTTTCTATTTTGTGATATTCATTTATTGTTATTCTTTCTCTTTTCCAAATTATATAAAAAAACTTCCCATTTTCTTATTTTTAAATCTAATAATAATTTTTGTAATTTTCTAAACTTGTTATTATCAAAAGTAACTTTTAATCCATATCCTTCTATTCCTTCATATTCTTGTATATTTATGTTATTACTTTCTATTTCTTCAATTTCTCTATTCAGATCCTGATCCATCATCTTCTGTTTCACTTATATATACTTCTTGATTATAATATTTTTCAATATCTGATATTTCACTTAATTCATCTTTTATTTTTAAATATTCTTTTTGTAATATTATAACTTTCTTTTTATCACAATCAGGACTTATATGACCTATTTCTCCACAATTCCAACATTTACATTGGCTTTTATTTTTTTTTTATAATTCTTATTTTTCTGTTGGTTATATAGGTTATTTTTTCTTTTGTAATATCTTTTTCTAAGTTTTATATATTTTTTTATTAAAATTTCTAAAAATTTTAAACTTTTTCTTTTTAATGTTTTCTTTTATTAATTCTTTTTTTCAGAATTACATCCTCATTGTACAGGGATTTTTATATCTTCATAACATATTCTAGTTAATTTTTCTGATTTTTTCAGTAATTATCTTTGTTGACATATATATGCAAGTCTTTCAAATAAAAATTTTATTCTTGAACCTAAAATTCTAGGTATTTCAATATTATCTCTAACATATTTTTCAAATTCTACTTTAAAATATATTCCCCAAGAACCTGGTAATTTATTATAGTACATATCTTGGTATACTTCTTAATTTTCATTACTGTAAAATTGAACATAATAATAGTTTCTAAATTCACAAGTATATTCTTTAATTTTACGCATATCACATATTGTTAAATTTATTAATTTAATCATAGCACTATCTTTTTCTCTTATTTTTTCTTTTTCAACATTTCTTATCTAATTTTCTGCTAAAAATTCATCAGAAATATATTCTACTAATTTTTTTATACCTTGTCTATCTGATTTGATTATTTCTGTTTGTGCATTTCTTTTTATTAATGTTTTTGTATTATTACTTATTCATTCTTACCAATTTCTAACATCTCCTTTAAAGGATGCTATTAAGAAATCTATTCTTCTTTCAGTACTTTCTCATGTGTCATCTTTATTATATAAAAATAATAATATCATCGATTCTGCCCAAGTTAAAAAGGTTTTTCTAATATTTATTTTACAATTTAAATCTAGTTTTGTTCCTTCTTGATTAATTGGTTTATCATAATTATCATTTAATTCAAACATATCTTTATATTTATTTCCTTTAGGTGGTTGTCTCTTACTTTATCATAAAATTGTCTATATGATTTATTATATATAAGTGCATAGCTTTCATCTGTATCATGTAATTCTTATTTAGAGGTTCCTGCTGGATTAGGTCCTCCCCAATATTCATTAAAACTTGGTATTCACTTATATTAGTTAAGCTTAATCGATCAAAATTTTCTATTAATAACTCTAATTCTTCATTCATTTTTATCTTCTTTTTCTTTTATTTTTAATTTTCCTAATGATTTTTCTCTAAATTCTTCTTCTTCTTCTAATATCTCTGGTAATATATTTTTTTCTAAATTCATCATCCATACTTCCTGTTTCTACTACTATATTTTCTTTTTCTATATAATTCTTTCCTATTCGAGTTATTTCTTTTTCTATAAGTTTTTTTTATCTATTTTTTTATCTTTATTCTTATTATTTTCTTTTAATTCTCTAATCTCAATTTTTAATATATTTATATCATTTCTTGTTTCTTTTACTTCATTTCTCAAATCTTGTACATCATTTATTAACATTTTTATTAATGATTTTAATTCTTCTATATATTCACTTATTGACATCTTAATTTTTTCTTATTTCTAACTCATAAGTTAATTTGCATCCTTTATCTTCTTTTTTATCTATTATTTTTCTAAATCTTTTTTTAGCTGTTTCTGGATCTACTAATTTTTCTTTTACTATAGTGAAATATTGGCTCTCTAGTCTTAGTCTTTCACATTTTAATTTTGTTAATTGTCTATTCTTTGATATTCTCATTCGTTCTAGTACTAACATTATATTTCTTATTTCTTCTTGTATTTTATCCATTTTTAAAAGTAATTTATTCAATTTTTGATGTGTATTATCAATAATACTCATATTTTTCTTTATAATATAAATTATTTTCTTCATCTTCATATATATTAATAATTTTTTCATATGTATAAATATCTTTTATTTTTTCTATTATTAATTTTTCTAATATTTGTTCCTTTATTTCTTTTAAGAAGTTCTTTAATTATTGTCAAAGTCATTATTTTTAATTTATTATGAATATGTTTTAAAAATATATAACTACCATTTTCTTCTTCTAAACACCAATAATTATCTATTTTTCTTATTTTAATTTTCATGATCTCTATGGCTCTGATACCAATTAGGGGGCTACTTAGAGCGAACAAAAATCAAATAAAAATATTAATCAAATAAATCAAATAAAAATTATCAAATTTCAATCAATATTTAATTTTGAGGATTAAAATAGAAAATTTCTATATTATGATGCCTTATTATTTAATATTCAAATGAAGGATACTTTTGGTATGTAAATTGCCTCATTTTGGAAAAGTAAGGGGGTATTCTCTTTGTGTTTCAATTTTGTGTTTTGAGTTTTGAATTCATTTTGAGTTTTGTGTTTTGAGTGTTTGTTTTGAAATTGTTGAAAATGCGTTCTTTTTGTTAGTTTCTCAAAACAAAAAACAAATTTTTTTTTTTAAATTTTGAGAATCATCACAACACCACCTCAAAACACCAAAAAAAGTAAAAAAAAAATTAATTTTTTTTTTTTTGAAATTTTGAGAATCACCACACTATCTCCTCAAAAAAAAAATTTTTAATTTCGAATTTTTTTTGAAATTTTGAGAATCACCACACCACCTCCTCAAAAAAAAAAAGTCCCCCCCCAAAAAAAAAAAAAAAAAAAAAAAAAAAAAGAAGTGTTTCCCGAGTTTTCAATTTTTTCAAGTTTTACACTGAAAACGCCCAAAACGACAAAAAAGTGGTTTTGTGTTTTCTTCACAAATTTTTTTTTCGTTTTCGAAAATTCGTTTTTGAAAACGGGAAATAGAACACGTTTTCACCGTTTTGAAAAATCGAAAACAGAAAATGACCCGAAAACGGTAAAGAGAACAGAGCCTAACTCTTTTGAATTTTGAAAAGGTTATTTCCATATATTTCCCGTCAAAAGAAAAGCCATGGAATGAGCCAAAAGGCAGCTGCCATTAAATAAATAAATGATACAGAGATATGATTGGTCAACCAGCCAAACGGACACATGCATTTCCTTTTTCCAAAATTATGCTAAAAGGCCATGTACAATTTAAGGCCCCGTTTGATATATATTAATATAAAAATACGAATGAAAAATATAGTCGTTATGAATCCCACACAAAAAATAGAAAGTCAAATATGATGACTTGATGTAATGAATAACAGTAATATTTTTCATTTTAATGGGCAAATAATAGAAAACAAATGAGGGCTAAATATTATCTTCAACAAATTCCTTTACATGTAAGCATCCATAAGTTTTACCTACTTTACGTTAAACCATTAATCTAAAAGTTTAAACTATTAGATAAAATCAGTTGTATATCATTTAAATATTATCTTAAACAAATGCAAAATCACTTTTTCTCTATACAATTTGAAATCAACTAAACGCCACTCCCTCATTTAACAATTAGTACATGGAAAGAAGACGTGATAAAACAAAAATTATGCAACAATTTATTCTTTATAAATTGACAAACAACATAAGTATATTCTCAATACTCTATTCAATTCACCGTTAGAGGATAAAGAATGCATACAATAAATAAAGCTAAGACGGAACATGTTTATTTTTTAATAAATTTGAAATTAGCTGCACGAATCATCTACGTTGCTCCATTCCATTCAGCGATGAAAAAAGAGGAAGCCTATTATTCAAATAAATCTTGTATTCCAATGGGAAGTAGGCATCACCCAACCCTTTTTCGTTTTTCTTTTTTTTTTTTTTCACTTTTTCATTTTTATAATTACAACCACTGACCAAAAAGAGAAAAGGATAGGATTAAACTACTAAAAAAATATAGAATGAAATGGTCCCCTGCAATTTCTCATCATTTCTTTGTCTAATTTAATTTCAAGTATGTCATAATGTACTGTCTCTCTTTATGTTAGGAGGCTTTAGCAAAGCAAAACAAAAGTGAGAAAATTATAAACAAAATAAGTCATCTACACTTTTTGCTTAATTTAATATAAATTAATTCTCATTTTAGCCCTTTTGCAGTCAAAGAACCTTTATGGTTTATTTTGTGTAAAAAAATCCTTATGACTTGTTTATGAGTGAACCCTAAGGTAGTAATGGCAGGGGGCGGGTGCCCGCCCCACCCCAAACCCAGCCCCGCCTAGACGCCGCCCCTTCTTCTTCTTTTTTTTTTTTTTTTTTTTGTTTTTTTTTTTCTCTCTCTCTCTCTCTCTCTTTTCACGGGACGGGGATTATTATTATTATTATTATATATATATATACACACACACACACATATATATATATATAGAGAGAGAGGCCCCCAGGGCACATCTCCAAGTGGTAAAAGGGGAGGGTAGAGAAATCCAGCTTTACTTGAGGCTGCTGCGTCAAGGGTTCGAATCCTGAAATCTGGATTTGGCTCTTGGGTAAGTGCAAGTGTACAAGCAGCCTTCCACCTTGTACCCTTGGAGGCATAACCTGCGATTTACCTCCCTCACGATGCTCCAGGGTAGGGGTGGTGGGGGACCCTTAAGGTTAGGGTTTAACCTTTTTTTTTTTTTTTATATATAGAGAGAGAGAGAGAAGAAACTGCAATCTTCCCTCTTAGATTTGTCTATTTTTGTTTGGTACCTAGCATGAGGAGGCAATGTTGAGTTTTGTAATTGACATATGTTTAGTACGTTGAACTAGATATGACTGAGTTAAGGAAGAAAAACACGCATCAAGATTTGCGAGTCATCCTATACTACTCAAAATAGAAAACATACAAGAAGTGACGGTTCAATGTAATAAACATGCATGTTTGTCGCACAATATTGGATGATATTGCATGGTACAATAGTCAATTTTTGACCTTCTTTTTACTCTTTCTTGATCATGTCAGTACAGTCCAATTCCGTATACCAAACATGCGTTAAGATAATAGAGAATATCAAGGTTATGCCTAAGAAAATTGAAGAATCCAGTAACTTTTACAGGGTGAAGTGTTTAAAAACTTGCCACAGAAGTACATTATTCATACTCTCTTCCTGGTAAATATTCATGTTGCATATATTTCAACAGATGTCTCGACATTTAAATGGTTTTAACTCCAAATAATTTATTAAAAAAATATTTTTTTATTGTATTGTTGTGATGGAATTACTGGTGCAATTAAGCAAACTTCAGAAACAATAATAAGTACGACATTCTTTTGATGCAATGTGCCCTGGTATTCAAAATTTTTGCAAGTGTCACAGAAAAGTCATCGCGTACCCGTTGAAGGAAAGTCGATCCTCTCAAGCTGTTATAGTAATGTTCAACTAATTTGATCGAAATGGCAGAGTATTGAGGGCCCTTTTTTTCTGTCTGGAATCAACAGTAAGAAAAAAAAAAAGCAGTAAAAATGCAGAAATTCACGCTAGTAGCAATTCAGTAACTCATAAATTACAAAAATTGTATAATTTTTTCTTGACTGTATAAAGCTCTTGAAGGAAGAAAAATAAGCTAAAATCTTGTCCATATTACTATCTAGTATGGTGTGCAAAACATGCTCCTATTCTGTACGTCGTTCTTGATGATCAAACATGGCAAAGCTGACTACATGGGTAACACAAAATTTTCTCATCTACTCATTTGTGTGGACTATGAGGAAGAATTGATTCTTATGCTTGAAAGCAGTCTTTATTACTACCCCGTTTTTGATATATGACAGAGCGGATTAAAAATGATTGGTCATTAAATTTCAGAATGCAATCGAACTAAATGCAGGGAATCAAACGGCGTGTTTATTCGCCATTCTCGCTACTTTTTGCTAAGTGGCCTTCCCTTCCCGGCTTTTTCTCTATTTACCCTTACATCTGCTAATCCCCAGGTGCAACTACTAGCTTCCGAATCAAAAGATATGAGCCTGAAGACTCCATCATGCTCAGATGATAACCCAGTCTCCGCTGCTTCAGTGACATACTTCACATACATGTTACGATCCTTAAAACGTTCGAGATCTTGTGGAATCCGAACAACTCTTTCAACGCCAGGAGAAGACACCTGAAATCAAGGGGTCGCAGACATTTAGAACATGAATAGTATGGTCGGACAATAAATAAGCACTCAAATGACGAACATGTTCCAGCATCTCTAACCAATTCATTATCAATTTCAATTCATTTCATTTAAATACGAACGATGAGTCAAGCGACTCGATTATAACAAGTATGAGATATATTAGTAATAGATCAACCTAAAGTTCTATGTTACTGTTAGAAGGGAATTCAAATTAGAGGACTATAAGACTATAAATTCATTTCCTTCATTTTTTATCAGAATGGAAATCCTAATTTTATAGATGTATTATTGACGACCTAGCAATGCAACTATTGAAGCAAGTAAAATAATTACTGAAATGAGTTCAAATGATACAATATAATATAGAGAGAGCATTTTATATGTTTGTGCTGCATTTCAAAAGAAGCTCAAAGGAAACACAATCAGTCAAAAATGTTCGCAAAAACAATCTTGCCACTTTATGCCAAATAGTGAATTCAATATGTTATAAAGCCGTTTCTTTAGTCGATAATTGGTAGATCCGAGTATAAGAAACAAAAAAAGATCAATGGACGAAGAGGGATAAGATATATAACCTCAAGAGATATGTTCTCGGGAATAGATCCAGCAGCCTCAGCTTCATCAAGCCATGCTCTATATGTTGTGGAGAAAGTTTCAATATCCATCATACTAGGAGAACCAGACCTGTGAAATATTACAAAGGCCTCCACATGTCAAACCCCAACAAAAAAGGCTTAAAGTATATTCTTCTCAGGGTTAAGAGTATTGTTAGTCAACCAACTTATAATGATGATTCATTGTAATATTGATCCATTTTGGACAATGAATCATCATTTTTGTCCAAATTAGTTGTTGTATCAGTGTAGGAAATTTGATGAACTAATGGAAATGCTGACATTGCCAATGAAAAAAATGACATGAAAATGCACTTGTTTGTCTTTGCGAATTTTAATGCATGCATCACATGATTTACAGAAGGAAAGATTACATTGGCAGAATACAAAAAAATCCAGAATTTTACTTAATAATCACTGGCGAAAAATCTCATTAATGAAGTCCATGTTGTATAATTATGTTACTGTCACAATGAGTCAAAGATCAAGTCCAGAAGATGGACAAAGAAACAATCAAGGTTTAATAACAGATTCGCAGAAGAAGCAAAGCAACAAAGTCCAAACATACAACAGAACTTCACTATATCTTGCTAACTGCCACAAACCCTTGAACCACAAAAAATAAAAATAATAAATAAATAAAATCCAAGAAAGTTAAGGCATAGATTCTCAATAGATCTTAATTGGTGATGGTCAACCCCACTACATAATTTGATCAAACATTCATCCATTCCTAGAAGAATTTGAAAGCAAATGGTAGCTTGCATTATTCACAAGTAATCAGATACAGAAAAGAAGCTTACTTATTTGTAAGTCTTTCAATACGAACTTGAATAGTGGCATTTAGCAGCGTCTTGAAGGCATATATACCTAGTTCTCCATTGAAAGATAAAGCAACTTCTTCAGCAATTTCATAAGCTTTTCTATCCCATGCTGTACCAGCGAGAGATAGTCCACCTCCTCCAGCTCCATCCCCAACCTACAAGCAAAAAAATTAAAAATATCAACCTCCATGCAAATGTTTTATGTCATGGAGTACCCATCTAACAACTAAATTCTGCTAAAATTAAGGTTCACATAAAAATTCAAATTGAGATCATTTGTAACTTGGAACTTACATAAGATTCGGCCTCTTCTGCAAAATACTCGTCCTCAAAATAACCATCATCATCTACAACCTCCTCTGCGCAGTGTATAAATTCGTGTTAATATTTCTCTATTTAGTAGACATATAAAATATGTGAGATTTCATTCACTATCATAGGACAATACTCAAGCAGAGTATAAACACCCAAGTAGGAGAAGTTCCGAAAGGTACTACTATGCACGAATTATTCAACTGACAATTCAATCGTGCAAAAGCTATATTCTCTTATTATCCAAACAAATGACCAATTTGAGCTGAAATACACAGCTCTTAAAACGTCCTTTACACAACATCGCTTTCCAATGCAAATTTTACAAAGTTAACTTATAAGTTAATAAGAAACTAATGCACCATTCATGTGTCTCAATTGAAATCCCCATAAATGGCATTTTCCGTAGTTGTGTTTTATAACTTTTTTCCTCACAAGTAAATATCTTTGGAAAGAAGATATAAAACATTGTTCTTTGTTTATAATTCAAACACAGGCCTAAAAATACTTCATATGAGATACAATACAAATGACCGAACAATCAATATAAACAAAATCATACGAATTAGTCAAATAAACATAAAAATAAAAAGCATTCACATATAAACTTTCCTCTAGAAAAAATTTACCATCCTCAAGAAAAGGGTCATCTTCCATATCTTCATCCTCATTCATGGCGACGTCTTCGATAATGGAACGTTCGAGAATCGGCTCGGACTTTGGCTGAGAATTTCTCTTCTTGGCAAAGGCAATGGAAGGCTTTTGGGGAGTATCGAGAAATAAGCAGGGGTAAAGTGGGAATGAATGCCTGAAATTGTTCATGAGAAATTGCTGTGGTGTTGGAATTACAGTACAGTAACGGCCCAAGCGTGTAATCGGAAGGCAAGTTGAAGTAATTAAGTTCATTTGTAGGGGTAATTTGGGGACGTGGTTATTCAGTTGCAGCCTATAGATATAGAGCAAAGAAGAAACGGATTTTGGAGAAGACACTGGACAATGAAATAGGTTTTTAAACTTTTTATTTTAAGCCCCATTTAATTTTAATTCTTTGACTATAAAAATAAAAAATATAGTCGTTATTTATCATATCAAATTACTATATTTGATTTTCTATATTTTGTGTGGGTCCTATAACGACTATATTTTTCATTCTCATTTTTTGAAAAATGGGAATCGAACAATTTTTTCTTAATTAATTTTCTAAAAATAAAAAACTGGTGGTATTCTAATGTGGAAGGATGGTGAAGAACCAGCTGCGACAATATGAATCGAGGGGTGACCATGAGTTGACTCGTCATAATAGGAAAATTGTGCAAAGTGAAATTTTGGACAATTCAAATATTATTCGTGTTTCATTGAGCTATCAAAAAAAATGTTTTTAAAATGGAAAGCTTGAAAATTTATATATATATAATTACCATACAAAATTCTATTATTAAAAAGGCCGAAGAAGGAGGTGGTAATTTCAATACTTGTACTAGAATCAAGAATCAAATCAAAACTCGTCAATTCTAAGTTCTAGTAATCAAAACCGCTTAAAACTTAAGCAAAGTTTAAGTTAATTGTTTGATTATTGATTGCAGTACTTTAACCACTCCAATTAGAACTCTTCATGTACTTAGTAGAAACAAAAGTTGATCGGTGTATGACTAGGATCAAACCATATAACGTTTGGCTATCTTGAACTTGAAAGGCCCGATTTATCTTTCTCAATTCAATCCAATACAATTTTCTAGTAAAAGTAAATGGTAAATTGTAGTTTTATACTTACAAAATTTCGTTATCTTATGTGTTTTTATGCAAAACCTTTCTACCTTTTGGTATGTTTTTAACTGTCCATTAGTTTACCTTTCAATCTTTCAAATACGTATAGTTAATGTTGACCTCGAAAATTGGACCCTCCACGTGACCAACCGATAGCGGTCCTCAGAGTAAATTGGGGGTGGCGGAATGGTACAGATCAAATTGGCAGCTGATCTTCCGACAGAGGTCACCGGAGTACATTTCGCCTCGTAGTGTGATAGCAGATCGTCACCATTGGTGAAGTCACTTCGAAACCACTTCAGATGAGTGTTCCATACCCCGCATGATGTGGTGGTGGACATTCCGAAATGGTTCAGATAGGAGCATAACAGTGGTTCCCCAAGTCCAGGTACGAATATTTATATCATGGGTGGACTTGTCTTCCCAATCGAGTATGTATGCCTCGGGATGGCGACCGTGATTTGTGAGAACTTGAGGATTGATCTTCTGTGTTCGTCGAAGCGTTGATCCTAGGTAGATGCGCTAAAGTTTCGCCATTGCGTAAGGGAAAAATTTATGTGAGATCAAGGTACTGTCCAACTGGACGATGCGTAGGGAGACGATCAACGTAGCGATCGAGGTGATGACCCATAGGGGACTTTGCGTCAAGTGCGTCTAAACTTTGTAAAGCTAAATGAGGAGCTCATCTGCATCGATGCGCTAACCCACAAGGGACGACGCGTTGAGAGATGGCTAAAACCTTGTAAAGCTTAGAAGGGAACGCAACGACCGAGGCGATGACCCACAGGGAACTCCGCGTCAGAGTGTCTAAACTTTGTAAAATTGAGTGAGGAGCTCATCTGCTACCGATGCGCTGACCCACAGGGACAACGCGTTGGGAGATGGCTAAAACTTTGTAAAGCTTATGAGGAAACCAGCGATCGAGGCGATGACCCACAGGGGACTCTGCGTCAAGTGCGTCTAAACTTTGTAAAGTTCAGTGAGGAGCTCATCTGCCACCAGTGCGCCGACCCACAGGGGATGACGTGTTGGGAGTTGACTAAAACTTTGTAAAGTTTAAGAGGGAATGCAGCAACCGAGGCGATGACCCATAGGGGACTCCGCGTCAGGTGCGTCTAAATTTTGTAAAGTTGAGTGAGGAGCTCGATCCGAGGCGGGCGTATCTGACGTTAAATGATTTGACAGCTGTTACGTATTTCCAAGGTGATAGTTGGGTGCAGCGCCTATTCCCCTCAAAGGCTACTGTGGCTACTTATTGTTGACGGCTAGAGGTGACTGAGGCGACACGTTTTATGCGAGCGTGAGGGTCACAGTAAAATCTTAGGCGTAGATCAAATCTGGCGTTTCATGTCAACGGCCTAGATTGATGATGCGACGGACGACCTAGATTGATTGCATTTGAATTCAACGGTGGAGATTAGGTGGAGCGCTCTATAAAAGGCAGACTTGAGCGTTTTTGGAGGTTTTCACTCTTGCGAAAATAGAAAATCCCATTTGCTCTCAAACTCTTTGCGATTTCTGGCATTCTTCAAGCATTTTCGACGAGAAATTCAAATTTTCGACGACCACACACCGCTTTTTGACCATTTTCGGCTAGGGAACACTCAAAACTCGTAAGTTTCAGTAAATATTTGAGACATTTCCTTTCTGAAAATAGCTTCTGAGGGTAGTGCTAGTTCGGGGAGAGGGCTGGAGTTAGTGTGGATAGACGAGCCCATTGTGGCGACCTCCTCGGAAGTAGCTGAAGCGATACTTGGGGGGGAGAACATTTGGAAGAGGCCGGATAGCCCAGCAGATACCTCTGTGCATTGGGAGGGGTCGAATTATCCCTCCAAGCTAAAGAGGGCCGACCTAGAGAGACTTAGGACTGAATATAGATAGTATAGACCTGATCCTACCCGAACCTGACGAGAGGGCTGCTACCCTAGGCCAGGGTGCGTGGTGATAAGCGAGGTGATCCTTAGGGCCAGTCTTAGGCTTCCAATTCACCCTTTTTTTCCGGATGGTGCTTAGGTCTTATGGCTTAGCACTAACCCAACTGAACCCGAACTCCTGGAGCCAAATGGTAAGCTCCTCGGTGTTATGGAAAGAGGCGTCGCTTGGGGTAAAGATGCCCTTCTCTGTTTTTCAGACCCTCTACATTCCCAAAGTAATAGCCGGGGGTGGGGGGGCTAAGACCAGGGGCTGGTATTACCTGACCTCTTGGGGTTCCCACACTACTTTCGTGCTCGATCTGTCGAGCTCCATCAAGGAGTGGAAGAGCTCATGGTGCTGGGCTGTCGGGAGATGGGATACGATGGAGGGGGACCCCCTGGCACCTCTTAAGGTCCCCACAAAGTACTCGTCACTTAGTGAGTATTGTAACTGTGTTTCTTTTTTATTTCTCTTTGGTTCGGATCATAACTAACATTTGTGTTTATTTTTTGAAGGGACTCTTCCTCGGTGCAAGTTGTCCACTGACGACTTCGACATCATCTGCGTCATATATCAGCTACCTCCGAAGAAGAGGTCGTACCACCTACTGATCAGAAAGAACATTCATTTTGTGACGCACGACCTGATGGCCTCACAAGGTAATATCTCGAAGCGAGTACCTTTCAGTACTTCCGAGTCATTTACACTTGTACTAATTTACTTGTTTCTTGCAGATAACTTTAATAAGAAGATGCCTTTCCGGCCAACTTCAAGACCATACAAAAGATGATGGCCAAAGCAAGGGCCTTGAAGACCTCCTCATCCGCCTATAAGAAGCAGATGGAGGACTTGGTGGACGCCAGCAAGAGGCTCCAGCCTCCGACGGAGGAGGAGGTGCTTGAGGATCCTGAGGCCAATCTGCTTTGAAAGGGCAAAAAGCCTGCTGCCCATTCAAAGCGATCAACGGTGGCGAGGCCACCCCCCGTTCTGAGGCAAACTACAATTCCTATCAGGGTGGCCATTTCGGAGAAAACGCCTGTGCCATCAGAGGCTTTTCCTACCCTGGCCACACTGTCAGTTGCTGTTGTGCCTCTCGCCCAGGTGCCAGGACAGCCCAAGAGGAAAAGAGCCCGTCCCTTAAAGGACGTGGACTTCTTGGGCACGAACTCTGAGGAGCCAGTAAAAGAAATATTGGAGGCTCTCCCCCCAGAAACGGCTGCAGTGACGGTGGTCCACAATAAGTACTGGATCGAAGAATGGAGGGACCACACCGCCTCATGCACTGTCGAGGACTTAGTGGTGGCTAATAGTACCTGTGTGGCCCGGGCTCTGAGCACCAGCATCCAGCTTGAAGGCTTGGTGAAAGACCTCAAAGCTAAGAGGAAGGACCTCGCCAAGCGCCTCGAGGAGGCGATGCAATATGGGGATGTAGTGAGGAAGGCCCGGGCCTAGGCTGCGGAGGAAGAGAAAGGAAGAAGGGAGGCTGAGACCCAACTGGTGGCTGCCTAAAGGAGATATAGAGCGGCTGAAGAATGAGCTCTATGAAGTGGAGTGCCAAGTGGCTGCTATGACCCGAAGAGTGGATCACACCAATGAGCACCACCGACTCGCCACGGAGGCATTGGAAGCCTCCAATAAAGAAAAAGCGGAGCTGAGGCAGAGGACGGAGGCCCAATCTGAGGAAATCGCCTCCTTGAAGGAGGAACTGAAGTCGGCAGGGGAAGTGGCCGTTCAAAATTTCATTGACCACTTCGAGGAGCATCCCCTGTACGACGACTTTGCAAATTTTTGGGCCTCCTGGAGTACACAAGGCTTATTGGGTCGGCTGAAAGAGGTCCACCCCACTCTGGACGTCTCCCCTTTAGAGGCAGAGTTCGGGTGACCTACTGGAGGCTGGCTTGATAGGCTTGCCGAGGACGCTCTAGAGGCCCCCGAGGCGGGCGAGGCAAAGGCTGGCGGGGAAGGCCCTCCTGTAGAATAGGGCTAATCTTGTAATGACTTCGGCCTCTTTTGTAACTCAATTTCAAGTGAATGAAATGAAATTTTTGCCAAGTATTGTTGCTTCTGTTTTCTTATCGTGTTGATCTGTTTACACATATATGAATGACAAGCACTTAAGATTAAGCGCATCTTAACAATAATCAAAAGATCAGATCACTTAAGTAAACATCAAGCGCCTCTTAACAATAGCCATTTACTAACTGATGTGACAAAGAACTGAAGTATCATTACTTAGAGAAGTTACATTACCTTTACTAAGGCATTTTCAGCACTCAGTAAGCTAGGGAAATTACAAACGAGATTGGATCAGGACATACATTTATTAGACAACATTGAGATCGGATCGGAATGAGATCTCATCACTGATAGTACTTCCTCAAGTGTTCGATGTTCCATTGATGAGGTAGTGCTTTCCCTACCATGTCTTC
Source organism: Olea europaea var. sylvestris (assembly GCF_002742605.1). Lineage (NCBI taxonomy): Eukaryota > Viridiplantae > Streptophyta > Magnoliopsida > Lamiales > Oleaceae > Olea > Olea europaea. The sequence goes on from NW_019230035.1 coordinate 52,719, forward strand.
AATTTCGAAAGTGTCAGGTCGGGATTCTTTACGGATGCGGTAAGGACCCTCCCAGTTCTGTCCCAACACTCCGGACCCGGTTGGCTTTGATGATTGGAAGACCATTCTATGGACGAGGTCCCCCAGGCGAAGAGTTCAATTTCTGACCTTAGAGTTATAATAGCAGGTCATCTTTCTATGATACTTTGCCAAATTCACCTGGGAGGTATCCCTCCTTTCTTCAAGGAGGTGGAGTTTACTTACTCGAGCCTCATCGTTACTGATCTCGTTGAAATATATTCGACGGTGCGATGGGACCCGGACCTCGACTGAGCTCATGGCCTCGGCTTCGTAGGTCATTGAGAATGGTGTTTCCCCTGTTGAGTTCGGCTTGTGGTTCTGATGGCCTAGAGGACGTGGGAAAGCTCATCGACCCAAGCCCCCTTTGAGGTGTCAACTTCCCTTTTAGGGTACGCTTGATAGTTTTGTTTACTGCCTCAACTTGTCAATTTGCTTGCGGGTGATGAGGTGTTGAGAAATCCTTTTTTATCCCCCGTTCGTCGCACAATTCTTGCATTTTCGTGTTGTTGAACTGTCTCCCGTTGTCGGACACTAAAGAGTGGGGAATGTCGACCCTGCAAATGATATTCTTCCAGACGAATTTTGTAGTATTCTCCCTGGTGATCTTAGTAAGAGGTTCAGCCTCGACCCACTTGGTGAAGTAGTCAATGGCGACAATGGCGAAAGTCGCGCTTCTCCTTCCTTTTGGGAGTGGACTAATGAAGTTGATGTCCCATTTGGCAAATGGCCAGGGGCTGGTCACTACGAAGAGTCTCTGAAAAGGCTGCCTTTGAATATTTGAGAAGCGCTGGCCTTGTCACATTTCTGGACAAACTAGCAAGCATCTCTTTTTAGGGTCGGCCAGAAGTAGCCTTGACGGAGAACCTTGTGTGCCAGAGCCGTTCCTCCAGAGTGATTTCCGCAGATTTCCTCATGGATTTCCCTAAATATATATGTGGCTTCTTCGCCTCCCACACATCGGAGAAGTGGTAAGGCGAAGCCTCTTTTGTAGAGCATATCCTCTTGCAGGACGAAGTGCGCAGCCCTTCTTCTTAACTTCCTTGCCTCGCTTCTAGAAGTAGGTAGTGTTTGATCCTTTAGATAGGCGATGATGGGTTGCATCCATAATGGGGTGCCTTCTATCCATAGTACCTCTTCACCTCCGAAAATTGAGGGTTTCGATAAGTATTCAATAGGGACGACCTTTAGTAGCTCAGAATCCTTACTACTGACCAATTTTGAAAGGGCGTTTGCATGTGTATTCTCTAGGAGTGGGACTTGAATCAGTTCGAACCTTTCAAACTGAGGAACTAGGTCCAGAACCAATTTCAAGTATGCAACCATGCTGTTGTCTTTGGCCGCAAAGCTTCCATTGACCTGATTCACTATCAGCTGAGAATCGCTGCTTGCTAGTAGCTTTCTGACCTGCATTTTCTTAGCAAGTCTAAGACCTGCCAAAAGGACCTCATATTCAGCAGCGTTGCTCGAGGCTTTGAAGCTGAACCTTACTGCGCAATTTAGCTTGTGACCCTTCAGGCTTTCCAAGACAATTCCTGCCCCGGAGCCAGCCTCTCCTGGGGATCCATCTACGAACAGTTTCCATGTCGGGGGCTCGGTTGGTTCCATTGTTGCCTCCATTTCCAGGGCTTTAGCACACTCAACCACAAAATCTGCAAGGGCCTGACCCTTAATGGCATGTCGAGGTCGGAACAATAGGTCAAACTCGCTGAGCTCGATCGCCCATTTTAGCAAGCGTCCTGATGCATTCGTTCTCTGTAGCACTTGCTGCAATGGGAAATTGGTGAGAACTTCAATCGAGTGGGCCTGAAAGTATGGCCTCAGTTTTCTTGAGGCTGTGATGTGGGCAAGTGCCAGTTTCTCCATGTCTGGGTAGCGTGTTTCAGCTGGGAGGCGTGCTTTGCTGACGTAGTATATTGGCAACTGGCGCTCATTTTCTTCTCTGACTAGGACTACGTTGATCGCCACGTCCGAAACCGCCAAATACAGCAGCAGTGACTCTTCTGGTTGAGGTTTTGAGAAAATGGGCGCCTCTCCGAGGTGCTTTTTCAGCGCTTGGAAGGTTTCCTCGTACTCAGAAGTCCATTGGAACTTCTTTCCTTGTTTAAGCACATTGAAGAAGGGTAAGCTCTTATCTGTAGCCCTGGAGATAAAGCGACTGAGCACGACTATCCGACCATTGAGGCTTTGGACCTCCTTCGATTTCTGAGGTGACCTCATTTCCAGCAAGGCCGTTATCTTTACTGAATTTGCTTCAATTCCTCTTTGGTTAACAATATGCCCCAAGAACTGACCCGAAGCCATCCCAAAGGTGCACTTGAGGTGATTCAACTTCATGTTATATTTTCTAAGTATCTGAAAGGTTTAGTCAATGTGACTTACGTGTTCGCTTGCCTGGAGGCTTTTGACTAGCATATCGTCCACGTAGACCTCTAAGATTTTGTCAATGAGTTCGGTAAACATCTTGTTGACCAGTCTCTGATATGTAGCTCCAACATTTTTCAATCCAAAGGGCATGACTTTGTATCAGTAGAGTCCTCTATCTGTAATGAATGACGTAGCTTCCTCATTAGGTCGGAACATCGGTATCTGATTGTACCCTGAATATGCATCCATGAAGCTCAATAGTTCATGTCCAGCGGTGGAATCCACAAGTTGGTCTATCCTTGGAAGTGGGAAGCTGTCTTTAGGGTACGCCTTATTCAAGTTGTTGAAGTCTACGCACACCCTCCACTTCTCGCTGGGTTTTTTTACCAGGATCGGGTTGGATATCCACTTCGGGTAGATGGCTTCCCTTATGAAGCCAGTGCGACTAAGCTTGCCTACTTCGTCTTTGAGTGCCTTGTACTTCTCTGGGTTGAGTGCACGTCTTTTCTGTCGATGAGGGGTACAGGAGGAGTTCATGTTAAGATGGTGGCAACTGATCCTTGGATCTATTCCCACCATGTCTTCATACTTCCAAGTGAAGACATCCAAATTCTTTTTCAGGAAGCTTATCATCCCTTCTTTTGCTTCAGTGGACAGTCCATTCCCTATTCGCAAGACCTGACTAGGGTCCTCTGGGTTGGTGGATAAAGTTTCGAGTTCTCCATTGGGATTGCATTTGGTTCAGAGTCAATTATCTGGGGATCTAACTCATCAAGAGGGTGTCCTTGTTCAGAGGCCTCTTCCATGTCGACGTCTTCCTCCTGTTCGGAGGTATGCCCTTATTCAGGGGCGTCGAGCATTTTCACGTCCATACTGGCTTCATTGGCAACTTCAGTTATAATCACGTTAACAATTCGGGGCTCTGACTTTCGCAGAGAGTTCAAGTAACATGCCCTGGAGCCCATCTGGTCGCCTCGGACCGTAGCAATCCCATGTTCAGTTGGAAATTTCATACACAAGTAGTGGATGGATGTGACGGCCCAAAGATCTTTCAAAGCAGGTCTTCCAAATACTCCATAATAGGCCGATCTGTGGTCTACCACTAAGAATTCCATGAAGTGTTGGGCCACTAAGGGTATTGAACCCATCTCAACGGGTAGAGTGATCCGCCCTCATGGGATGATGCTGTCTCCAGTAAATCCTAATAGTGGGTCGATCATGGGTTGAATTTGCATTTTGTCAAAGGTGGAGCCGAACAGTATGTTCACCGAACTGCCATTGTCGATGAGCATACGTTTGAGTCCGTTTCTAGCCACTACGGCTCTCACAACCAATGCGTCACAATGGGAGTGGTGAACTCCTTGTGCATCTTCCTGGGAGAAGGTAATTGGAGCTATCTTGTTGGCCTCTTGGGATTCGTTGACAATGTAAGTGATCATTGGTGGGTCATTTGCTTCCCTAGTGTAATTCCTTTGGGCGTTCCTGGTGTTGCCGTCGATGTGAGGTCCTCCAATGATTGTGTCGATTTTTCTGATGATTTGGGCCCCAGAAAATGAGGCCTGATCTCTTTTTCTGGACTCTCCTTGGTCCCTTGATTCTCTTCTCCGGGGTGATTGCTCTCTATGCCTTCTCTCTCCCCTGTTCGGGGAGGCGGATCTGCGAAGATATTCGTTCCTCCTGAAGGGGTGTGACTCGCTCCGATCCGAGCTTCGAGGAGCATCTCTGCACTCGTTGGTGTCTTGCCCATAAAGTTGGTGGAAAGTGCAAAACATTGTCCCTTCCAAGGGCCTGTTTAATCGCTTCTTCTTCTTCTTACTATCAGTTCTTCCAGATGGTCCTGCTTCGCCAGGAGCATTCTCGTAAGCCAATACTGGCACTACATTCAGTGTGGCGGAAGCCAGTGCCTGTCTAGAGGTGGGAGCTATTGTGTGACCTGCTTGAGTCCATTACTGAGTGACAATGTCCGCTGTGGGTCCTCGACCTACCTACCTCTGAGGCGGAGGGAGTCCCTGCGCAGCATTGTTTCGATGATCAATCATTTCTTCACTGACGATTTCCATTCTCATCATTTCCACCAGTTCATCATAGGTGGCAGGATTCTTGCTGGGCACGTCCTTCCAGAATAAAGTGTTTATGTTGTGGCCACCTTTCAGAGCTGAAAGGGCTTCTCTGTCAGTGACCTGTTCGCAGTATGTGATTTCGTCTATAAATCTGGCGAGATAGCTTTTCATCGTCTCTCCAGGGACCTGCCTCATATCTTGTAGGCTCTACATGAGAGATATTGGTTGAAGAATGCTTTCTTCAAATCTGGCCAACTCCTAATGCTCAGGGGAGGAAGTCTGCTATACCACACTTCAGTAGCTCCGCCTAGGGTTAGATGGAAGGCTCTGCATTTCAAAGCAGGCGAGGCTCCCCTGAGACTCATCTGTGTCATGTACTTGGTAAGGTGCTTCTCCGGGTCCCCATTTCCTTCATACTTGGGGATCTTAGGAGGCATGAAGTTCACTGGCATTGGAAAGCTTCGGATCTCTCTTGAGAAATGGAGGTTATCATCATCATCGTGAATTTCATAAGATCAACAAGGTCCATCTGACCCATTATCATCTTGAATATCCTGGGAAGGTGGAGGTGCTTCTCCTCGGCTCCCCCAATCGACTAGGTTCCTCTTATCTCTCCTATTTCTAGGAGGAGGAGGTGCCTGTTCTTGCTCCTGGTCTCGCCGAACTGATTTTCGCACTGAGCGGACCCTATTGCTAGGGTTCTGCCCTATTCGGTCGAAGACGCTTACTGACCTCTGTTCCTTATATTCTTGAGGAAAATTGTCCCCTAGCTGTGGTTCTGCTGGCTGGCTCCCTTGCACATAGGATGTGGCTTCACTGCCCACTTCTCTTTCGAGGGAGCATTCTCTATGCTGGCTCATATGGCCTCAGGCACAAGATACAGGGGCTTCTTACACTGGGTACAATCCTTGGGGCATTTGAGAGCTCTAGTGATCTCGGGCTTGCATGAGAAGTTCATGCATCGCCATATTCTGAGCTGCGATGTCTCTCATGCCCGTAGCTATTTGAGTTATTCCTTTAGTGAGCGTGGCCGTTCTTTCACCTCGGCGACACCAGTGATGGGGTCTCTGGTAAGTGACATTGTTATGGAGCACCTCTTCTTCAGAGGCCTCTCTTATGGGGTTGTCGTCTTCATGGCTAGAACTTATTCTATCTCCTTTTTCAAGGGTGATGAGAACTTCGGTTATAACTCAACTTTGTTCTTTTTCAAGAACGCGCCCTTTTCAGGGTAAGTCGCTAGTTTTTCGGTGATTTCTTCGGTAGAGAATGCAGAACTTTGAACGGGAAGTTTCTCGCAGACGGCTCCAATCTGTTGACCTCGAAAATTAGACCCTCCATGTGGCCAACCGATAGCCACTCCACGTATTCCTCCCTGGCACAATCAACGCACGGTTAGATGCACACGGTCGGAACCAGTGGGGGTGGCGGCGACCGTATACACTCCGACGATCAAGTTAGGCTCAAGTGATAGGAACAATACCAAGGTTGTGCAAAATAGTGGGAAGGAGAATATATATATTTGCTTGCTATGGAGTGCTAAGTAGTAAGAGTTTCATTACCTTTGCCTCTTGCCAAGCCTTGGGTGTTTATAGGTGGGGAGAACCGTTGAATGTGGGACACGTGTATACATCTGACGATATAAAGCGTCTGCTTATAGGCGTCAATCAGCCGCGTCTATAGAGTAGGTGGGTAATTACTTCTCCCGAGTTGAGTGACATAAAGTTGATACGTCACATCAACTAGCCTCATGGAGACATCAAATCATTTTAAACTTTAGGAGCAGAAAAGATCTTGACAAAGATCTCATTCTGAAATTGACGGTGGATCCTCTGATAGATGTCCCGGAGTGCATTTCGCCTCAGATTCAGGGGCGAGGGCGCTTCGGTCCATCCCGCAGAATTGCCCATACCTCGTAGTATGATAGCAGATCATCACCATTGGTGAAGTCACTTCGGAACCATTTCGGATAAGTGTTCCACACCTCACATGATGTGGTAGAGGACATTCCGAAGTGGTTCAGATAGAGGCGTAAGAGTTAATTTTGGCTTACTTTATAGCTCACAAATAAGTATTAAATTTTATTAACAATTTCAATGTGTGTGTATGTGTGAACTCCACTTTTAGTTGATCTTGATTTAACATTAGAAGTATATTGATTTTTTCCCAATAACCGAATATATTAACCGTAATTATAGGAATTGTAAAAGATTATTTCCTTTATCAAATATTTTTGCCTTAGATTATTTTCTTTTCATACATAGCAGGATGTACTTGTAATATCTGCACTAATGTACGACATATTAAATCAATGAAATTATTTCATTCCATATGAAAATTAACATGGTATCAGAGATTAGGTTTCAAAACTGCAAACCTTGTTTCTGCCATGGCCAACTTTGATTCTGTCCCTGCCTTAGATGCAAGTAAATCACTCATAGATGATTCATCCCCCTACTTCTTACACTCATCTGATCAACCAAACCAATTTCTTGTTGATACACCACTTAATGGGGACAACTATCCAGCTTGGCGCCGATCAATCACTCGTGCACTCAATGCCAAGAACAAATTGGGCTTTGTTATCGGGACCATCAAGCGTTCCACCGATGACACCGCTGCAGCACTACTTGGGACCAATGATGTGACATGGTAATGTCATGGCTTTTACACTCAATTGATCGACCAATTACAGGCAGCCCTCTTTACTGTGCCACACCAAACGACTTGTGGGTAGAACTAGAGACTCGTTTCTAACAGAGCAACCATACCAAAATCTTCCAACTAAAACGAGAACTGGCTAATTTTCACCAAGAAAAGCAACCAATCACAGTATATTATGGCAAATTGAAGGAGTTATGGAATGAACTAGCTTCCTTACAACCCACAAATTCATGTACATGTGGGCCTTCCAGATCACTGGCTGAACTTCGAGAGACTGACAAAGTTTATCAATTTCTCATGGGCCTCTATGAGAGCTTTCAACAACTTCGATCGCAAATTTTGGCTATCGATCCACTTTCCTCCATTTGCAAATGCTATGCTATTCTACATCAAGAAGAGATCTAAAGATTGGTTCAATTGTCCCCATCTCGATCGGATGTATTTGCCCTAACCGTCCGCTCGACATAGCCAAAATCCTCGTCTCAATCTCACCGTATGTAGCCTGCTGGCACGCCACTTTGTGAGGCATGTGGTAAACCAGGTCATCAAAGGAACTAGTGCTTTGAAATCATTGGGTATCCGGATTGGTAGCCCTCCAAGAGTAAACGCAGCGCACCAAATCATCGTTTTTCGGCTGCCCATCAGGTGTCCACCGAAGGCTCGGCTTCAACCGTGAATGAAATCCCTGGGCTCTCCACCGATCAATACCCTCAATTGTTGGAACTCCTCAAGAATTCATCCCTCACTTTTTGCAGGTTTCATCTCTGTTTCTCCCTTTGATTGTGAACTATCGGTAATAGACAGTGGACCCACACACCATATTACCAAATTGCCCTTAAATAATTCATATAACAATATTAGTCCACCTTTTGTTTGTCTTCCAACAAGTTCACAGTCTCTCATATCCAGTACGGGTGATATTACTTTGACCTCTCGTCTCTCACTTTCTAATGTTTTGTCAATTCCCAATTTTAAATTTAATTTGTTAACCATCAGTCAACTAACAAAATCACTCAATTGTGTTGTCTCATTTTTTTCCCTCTTTTTGCACATTTCAGGACCTAACCACAAAGATGCTGGTTGGGACAGGTGAAGAGCATAACGAACTATATTACTTCAAGCCAGCTCCAGCAACTGCTCTTCAATCATCCAATCCGATTTCCTTTGACACATGGCATCAACATTTGGGTCACCCTTCCTTACATAATATTCCGCATTTTATTTCTCTACCTAAAATTATTGAACATTGTGATGCGTGTAATCATGGGAAACATACTCGATTACCTTTTCAATTAGTTGTGAATAAAAGTTTGATGCCTTAACGCATTTTTTATGATATTTGGAGTGGTTACCATACCACTTCTCTAAGGTGCACACTATTTTTTAACAATTGTTGATGAATGCACTCGAATCACATGGCTGTATTTAATGCGTTTTAAATCTAAAACCTTATCTTGTTTACGTGCATTTTTTGCCATGATTCATACTCGGTTCAATTTTAAAATTCGTCACATCCGCACTAATAATGGTCAAGAGTTTCTTTCCCGAACCACCCAAGATTTTTTCTAAACAAGGTACTATTCACAAACGCACTTGCGTGGAGACACCCCAACAAAATGGTGTTGCTGGGCGAAAACATCGCCATATTTTTAAATGTGGCTCGATGTCTCGCTTTCAAGCTCACCTTCCCCTCACTTTTTGGGAAGAATGTGTTATCACCGCTACTTACCTCATCAATCGCATCTCGTCACCTTCCATATACAATATTTCCCTTTTTGAGCGCCTTTACCAACAGGCACCTCACTATGATCATTTGTGGGTATTTGGTTGCCTTTGTTATACTCACACCACTTCCACTCACCGTGATAAGTTTCAACCTTGAGCTCGCCCATGTGTTTTTTTAGGATACCCCTCCATTCACAGTACATATCGGGTTTATAACTTAGAAACAAATAGATTATCATCTCTAGGACTGTTACCTTTCTCGAACATGTTTTTCCCTTCAAACTTTTACCTCAGCCCCCCGCCTCGCCCACCGTCTTACCTATTCCTGTTTCTGATCTTACTACCCCACCAACAGCTCCCTCCTCTCCTCCAAAACCCGTCCCTGTACCCCCTTCCACTCGTCCTCAACGTACTATACAATGTCTTGCTCATCTTGCGGATTACCTTTGTCCTACCTTACCATCAACTTCATCTATTACTGCTTCCACCGCTCCTATTGCATCTTCAGGTACAGCTCATCCCATTTCACACTTTGTCTCATATCATAATTTTTCTACTAATCATTTTGCTTTTCTATCTGCTTTATCACAATCCTCTGACTTTACTCGATACTCTCAAGCTGTTAGACATTCCCACTGAAGTGATGCTTTGCAAGCTGAGATTCGGGCACTTGAATCTAATAATACTTGGCTACTTACACCTCTTTCTCCATGCAAAAAACCCATTGGTTGTAAATGACTCTTCAAAACTAAACTCAATGCAGATGGTTCCATTAAGAGATACAAAGCTCGGTTGGTGGCCAAGGGTTACATTCACGTTGAGGGCCTTGATTATCATGACACCTTTGCTCCTGTAGCCAAACTTGTCACTATGCGTTGTGTTTTGGCAATTGTAGCAGACCGTAATTAGTATCTCCACCAACTCGATGTCAATAATGCATTTCTTCGTGGAGATTTGGAAAATGGGGTCTACATGACCCTTCCTACCGGATATGGTCGAAAGAGGGAGACTCGTGTTTGTCGTCTACTTAAATCTCTATATAGGCTCAAACGGGCTTCTCGTAATTGGTATTCGAAACTGTCCTCTGCATTGTTGTCAGATGGTTTCACTCAATCTACAGCTAATCACTCACTTTTTACTAGAACTATTGGCCCTTCTTTCACTGTTGTTTTAGTTTATGTTGATGACATCTTGATTGCAGGTAATGACCTCCCTTCCATCACTTCTCTCAAAGCATCACTTAATGACAAATTCAAGATCAAGGATTTAGGTACTATGAAATACTTTCTTGGCCTTGAAATCGCCCGATCACCGCATAGTATTTTCATTAATCAAAGAAAGTACACTCTTGACATTCTTGTTGACTCTGGTAATTTGGGTTCACGACCTGCATCTTTCCCGATGGATCAGAATTTGAAGTTTTCTCCTGATGATGGCACTCTACTTTCTAATCCCAGTTCTTATCGACGATTGGTAGGTCGACTTTTGTATCTCACAATTACTCGCCAGACACCTCATTCTCTGTCCATACACCGAGCGAATTCATGCAAAATCCTCGGGATTCATATCAAGCCCACACTTTATGTTCTACGTTATCTAAAAGGATCTCCAAGTCATGGACTTTTTTATTCTGCCCAGTTGATCTTAAGCTCTCTGCCTACTCTGACTCTGATTGGGCTAGTTGTCCCACCACTCGTCATTCCACGACTGGTCTTTTTGTCACTCTTGGCACTAGTCCTATTTCTTAGCGTACGAAGAAACAGACTGTTGTTTCATGATCTTCTAGTGAAACTAAGTACCGTGCTATGACAATGGCTACATGTGAACTTGTTTAGCTCAAATCACTTTTGCTTGATCTTGCTGTTCTCCATCGTATATTGCTCTATTGTGATAATGAGACTATTTTACACATTACCCGGAATTCTATTTTCCATGAGCGCACCCAACATAGTTAAATTGATTGCCATTTTGTGTGCAAGAAATATCTATCTGGGCTTATCCTTCCTATGCATGTCCCTACGAGGCTTCAACTGGCTGATACATTTACTAAAGCTCTTGAGAAGGACCTCTTTCATCACTTCACTTGCAAATTGGACATTACAAACCTTCATACTCCAACTTGAGGGGAAGTATTAACCGTAATTATAGAGACTGTAAAAGATTATTTCATTTATAAAATATTTTTGTCTTAGATTATTTTCTTTCCATGCATAGCACGATATGCTTGTAATATATACTAATGTATTGCGTATTCAATAAATGAAATTATTTCATTCCATTTGAAAATTAACTGAATACTTGTCTATAAATCCTGCATATTTGATTCCCAAGAACTTAACTCAAAATACTTAATAACATGATGATACATTTATATAAAACTTCTATACCGAGCACACGCAATGGAATCATAGGTGAAAAATAAAATTTTTAATAGAAAATTTTTGGAAATTGTTTGAATAAGGAAAAATTTTTAATTTACATGCAAAATATTTTACAGAAAAAATATGTGATTAAAAATGAATTTGAAGAAAAATGTGCTTTTAGAGAATGTGACTCAAATAAGGGCTAATCTAATGTGAAAGTCATTAAGTGCCAAATTGAAATAACAGAACTAATTTGCCTGGCCAAACTCAATTTGTTTGAGTAAATATTTGTTGGAAAAGATAATTCAAAAATTCATTTTTCATCTAAACTAACACGAAAATATTATTTTTTAAGGACTTGGAAATATTTTGTGTATTGTAAAACAACATAAGATCTTATGAATCTTAAAAAGGGAAAATGTACACACTTAAATGGCTCATAAACAACTGATTAAAGTAAATAAAGTAGACACGCTTCTTGTCCTCAATGAGTCACACATTGCTAACTTAAAACCTAACTTGTAAACTTACACTTTGGACGCTACAAACTGATTTCATTACAGAAGCTTTCCATCCAGCAATGCAAACATTCATTTAGAGAAAAACTGTACATAACTTATCAGAATTCTCTTGTGATGCTCTTTCTTCTCTATATCCAAATCCACAAAATAAGGAAAAAAAGGGGAGAAAAATGAAAGATATCGGCAAGAAATAATTCCCAGAAAGTATTTTTCCCTAATGCAGTAAAGTCCAGTAGCTTATGCAGAACTAAAGAATAAAATGCTGGACTGATATTCTAATAAACATTCAATTACACAACGAAAGGAGGAACAAGGCATAATTTTCAATTCAAGATTCTGTCTTAAGACTGCGCTCCAGGTATGCCTGCAGATGAGAACAAAAGTAAGATCCTAGCATCGCAAATTATCGGACACAAATATAAATACAAATAGTCACTATATTCATGGGAAAATGAGATGTGCCACATTATGCACATACTTGAGTATCAAAATATAAATTGAAAATGTAAATATGTCGATTCTCAAAGAGGACGCCTATTTTCCTTCTTTGAGATAAAAGCAGTGAGAAGAAAGGCAGGGTGTTAGCATTGTGAACTATCAGATAAAAAACAAAAATACTCTGTATATTCGTGGCAGAAAAAAACGCGTATCCCATTTCAGTGAATTTAGAAATCAAGTATTTATGAGCAAAGAAATGTATATTCCCAAAGAAGACAATTTTCTTTATTGAAACCAATGCACACTAAAAAAAAGTAGGATCTTAGCTTTGGAATCCATCAGAGGAAAAAAAAAAAGATAGAAACCCAGTATATTTCTGGAACGAGATGAACGACGATTTATGGGGTGAATGTGCATAAGCACCCTCCACCACCACCCATCCCCCATCTTCCCACAATCCACCTGGCATGTGTGAATTGGCAGGCAACAAAATTATAAGAACGTCTTTTTTTTAATATTTCCAGTGGTTATTTCTCCTCTTATTTCAAGTGGGATTCTGAGAAGCAGAAAGAAGCAATCAATATGCTCAAGCACGATCTCCAAAAGGTCAGCCATAAAAAGGTTCTGGACTCAATAATGAACCTCAACAGCTAAGAAACAATAAAACTTGTGGACTTACCTGTACAAGTTTGGTAACTTTCGGTTTAGAAGCAGTCAAGTATTGCTCTACTTTATTTTGAACCTTTGGAATATGATCGTCTTCAATTGTACTAGTCACTTTGTCAACCACCTTTTTCACAATGGTTTTGTGAACTTCCCGACTCATCTGACCTTCCTTCCATTTAGGCTTTAATATCTCCTTAACCAACTCAACAAGAGCATTCTTGAACAATCGCATTTCCTTGTCATACTTCATAGCACTGCTGTCATCAACTTTCCCATGGCCACCAACATTTTCAGGATGTTTATTTCCTTGTCCACCTTTGATTTCCTCATCAGCAGTTTGATCGCCTCCATTGACTTCAGAAATTGAAATTATTTTCGGTTCTTTTGCTTTTGGACTATCATGATGTTTCAGAGTTGAACTGCCAAATACAGCGTCAACAGTAGATAGCTGTGAGGACCGTTCCACGGGCATCTGATTTTTCTGTTCTACTGAGTCAGACACAGTTGCAGAGGGTAGATTATGGTTGCTCTCGATATCTGCCTTGCCATAGCTAATGGGATCCAACAGATCAAGAGAATTTGTAGCCGGATTTGAATTCATTGTGTTGATGAAGGGTACAAAATGGGCAGTATCAGAATAAGAAGGCACCCTCCTCGTTGAACTGGATGTGTCTAATCCTGGCTGCTGTTCTTTCACAAACCTCTGAGCCATAAACGCAGAAGAATTTATTACTAGAGCACCCTGTTCACCAGTTTTAGCAACTGGTGATTTTGTCATTTGAGCAGCCTGCTCGTTGGCTACAGCATTGGAATCAAATTGAGAAGCCTGGAATTCTGACATCACCTGTGTTTTAATAGCATTGTGAAGGTTCTGCATCTGACTTTGCAACCTTGAAGGAGACATTTTATGTTGCTGAGTCCGATTCAAGTCAATGAGCACATGTTGGTTTCTATCAGTTTCAGTTGAAAACGAGGAATCTCCAGGGAACAAGCTCTCGCCATTTTGATTGAAGATCCGTCCAGGAAAAAGAACTGGGTGTATGGCATTTCCAGAACCATTTACTTCATCAAGAGCATCAGACCCAAATAAATTTACGTCATTATCCTCTACAGGTCCCTGGTGGTGCTGCTGAATATGTGAATCAGTAATAACATTCTGTTGCGAGGTTTTTATAGAAAGACTGTGGTCTTCTTGCATTGTATTTTGTCCATAAACATGTGAAATTCCATCCTCGTTTAGCAATTGTGAATCATGGAAAATGCATTCTTGTTTGCCAGCTATACTTTCTTTAACCATAGATTCCGTCATGCCCATGTCCACATCATAACTACCACTTTCCCCAAGAAGAGAGAGTTGTTGGTCTCTCTTCAAATAATTTTCATTCTGTTTTGGGATTCCCCAAGTTCTCCTCTCGATTTCCAAACTATGGTCCAATCTACCGTCAGTTCTTCCTAACGCGGTTTCACCAATAACGTTCACGTTAGCAACAACACTTCCAGTTCCCCCAGTGGACTTCACTTTGTCTGAGACTTTGACTGAATCGTCCCAACTCGTACCATTCCACCATTTACTCTTGTCGTCCAAACTGAAGATGCTTGTGTCTTCACCTGGCCTGCCTTCAAGATTGTTCAGCTTCGGACCGTCATGAGAGAACCTGCAATCATCCCGATTGCAATTGCCTGCTGCAAAAAACTTGCAAGAGGGTTTCACATTTTTGTTCGCTTGTTGTTCAATGTGCCTACTGAAGGATGCATCTCTAGTACCTTTGCCATAACTATCACCAGAAGCTTCGTGATGAGAAAATCTGCACGTGTCTCCCCAACGACACTTACCCTTCATAAAGTCTCTGCAAGGAAATGCATTTCTACTTTGGTTTCTGAACTGTTCATCTTCTTCATAATAGGGATCGCAAACATCATTTCGGGATTGGAACCCAGGACCTCTATCGTTAGAATATGACCTGAAATATGGCCAAGCCCTGGTCTATTTCTCTGATTTTCAGCTCTGTCATCTTCAACACGGTCCCGATCACTGCTGCTCATACTATCAGGATGAAGAAATCTACATTGCCTGCCTCTCCTGCACCTTCCCGTGGCAAAATCTCTACAGGTGCGTGATAATTTTTCATGCCTACTTCCATCACTCCAGCCACCAGATTGTCTATGATCATGGATAGAAGTACGACTTCTTGTCTGACCCCTTACACTGCCCTCGCCTCTGCTCCTGCTCCTGCTCCTGCTCCAGCCCCTTCCTCTGTCCCTTGCCTTGTCCCTGCTCGGACTCCTGCCTCTCCTTCCGCTCCTGCTCCTGCTCCTGCCTTTTCCTGGGTACCTATCATCAAATGACAAGCAAGTTATAAAATCAAATAAGATGAAAGATGCATTCTAAAGCAATTATTCAGAGAAGAAAGAACATTCATAAGATTCCAACTATTATGATTTGAAAACTAATAAGTGCATCCCTGCATGTACATAGTCTACTTGTTTAACTAGAGCAACCCATAGGCTTACCATAATATGCACAAATCAAAACTTTCAGTCAACAACTGAAGATTTCTTTAGCTATTCCCATCAAAAAAATAAAAAAGGAAGAAGATATATGCAGCTTCAGTTTCTTGGTAGCTACAAGTCAGGTGAATAAAATAAATACCAAATCCAAGTTCAGAGTAAAGTCTGACAAACCTAAAATTGTTCAACACTACTCTTTCAAAGAAACATCACACCATTATGGCACTCAAACTTCAACTTTGTCAAAATGAATAAACAAAAATACAATCTCGTACCTCCCAGAACCGCTCCAATCATATTCGGGAGTCTGATCACGCTTATGCCAATCTGCCCCATCAAAACCAGGAGATAAATTTTTGTTATAGCTTTTTCCCCTGCCTATTTCCTTGGCTTCGGCATTATCTTGTCTATTTTTGTAGAAGCTGTCAACTAATGGTGCAACCGTGTTTCCCTCTAAAGATTCCCGATTTGGCCATCCAGAATGATCTCTGGACTCCGGTGCACTAGAGATTCCTGATGCAGAAATTTCATTGCGGCGCCCACTATGAAAACTTGAATGGTTCTCCTTCCCAGTTGAAGAATTGAATTCACTCATACCAGAAAGATGTTTAGACTCATCTTCCATATCCCACAATGATCTGCGTTTTCTACTACCCATCGCATAGCCTCACAAAAAAATGCCTGCAATATCTATTGTTGCTTATGCAGCAAAATCTGTCAAAAATGAGCAGTGGCTATGAATTAGCAAATATAAAATGTTTTATTCATACCTTTTTTCATTATCTCCTTGTGCTTAAGTGTTCTCATAGGAAAAGGTGATCTGATGTTAATCTACAAGTATCACCAAATCTAATGATAAGAAACTAACAGTTCAACCAACAAGCAATGCACAAATTATGTGAGCTTTTCCAAGATTAAAAAATAAATAAATAAATAAAATAAAAACTTTGCTGTAAACACCATTGATGATGACAGGATGGTTTCAAGACTGCTGAAATAATACTGGCTAGGATAAGCTCGAAGGAAAATACAAAATAGTGCACCACCCAAGTAGGAATCCGACAAGGGATACATGATCAGAGCTCATGACCCTAGGGAATCCAACAAAGACATGAAGAATTTTCTAAAAGAAGAAAATCAAAGCTCTCAAATAAAAAAAGACTTAATATTCAAACTCAAAAATCTCAAAAGCTTACAAAACGAAGGTTGATATAGTTGAGCATTGGAACAACCCTTCAAGCAAAAGCAATTTCCAATGCATTCTTTCAACCATTGACAATAAAATTAATGGAAAACAAATGGATTATAAGTGGAAAAATGGATGACAATTTCAAGCACGTGTATTACAAGAACTTTGAAAACTCTTAGGAACTCCCCTACAACTAGAAAATAGGGAAACTTCTACCATCCCCTAGTAAACCAGTCAGCATAACCTTTAGGGAGAAACAATAGAAAAGTCCAAGTAGAGATCCATACAATTTGTGGAGCCCTAACTCAATAGGCTATCAGTTGACATACTACTTTCCAATAAATATATATACTTCGCTATCAGAATTAATTGAGTCCAAAATCCGATTCTTATAAGACATTTTTTTTATATGTAATCAAATATTTTATTATCAAAATATAAACACAGAAAGTGTATTATCAATTTAAACAAGAAAGAAATAACATGAAATTGAACAGCCTGTCTATATGACTTATAGTCGAGAATTAAACAAAATATACAATGTCAAATAAAATAATTCTCGAATTTGCTCTGATGTCCGTGCTTGAATCGCTTGATCATCAAAACACCGAAAGTTTCTCTCTCCACACACATCATACGATGCAACCCGGAATGAGGTTCCAAACAATCTTGCTATCCTTATCGCGAAACTTTCTCCTTCATGCCTTTTAATGCATCTTCTATTCGTCTCGGCATCACCCAATCCATGTATTGAGTGGCCAGAATATCGTTTCACAACAATTGAGCAGCATCACAATGGAGGAATAAATGGTCAATTGTCTCCCCATCCCTCCTACGCATAGGGCACCACTTTGCAACATACATAGAGCACCACTCCTACGCATAGAGCACCCCTTATTCGAAGATTGTCTACTGTTAATACTTGTCCCCTAACAACCGTCCATAATAAAAATGTCATCCGTGGAGGTAGTTTACATTACCATACCATCTTTCAAGAGAAAGAACTCTCTATAGATCCTAATAAAGATCTAAAATAAGTGTCAATCGAATACATACCATTCCGTGTCAGCCCCCATCTGCTACGATCACCCTCTCATACCCTGATGTGCACATCATACATAGAAGTCAAGAGCAGCGCATAATCATCCACTTCCCAATCCGGCCTGCAAACCTCTTCCAAAAATAATGTTCCAGTTGAGACTCTCGTTGTGTATATCTAGGACTTCATTCACCATAGCAGACGGCTCCACAGTAATATGATGCAAGGAAGGAAATCCCTCCTTTAACGGTTGATCTCCACACCAACAATCATCCCAAAAAATAATAGTATTACCATTCCCCACCACAAAAGTCAATCTATTCTGAAAGTCACTCCATCCTCGTCCTATATACCACCACAAGCTCACTTCATAAGAACCACGACCTGTGACTTAGCACCATCCCCCTCCATACCACCGTATTTTACCCCTATAATCTCTCCAAAAACTATCCTTCTCCACTTCGAATCGCCACAACCACTTACCCAACAAGACCTTATTAAATAATATAAGGCTCCTCAATCCGAGATCCCAAAACCTTTAAGGAGAACAAACTTCTACCCAATTAACCAAATGAAATTTCCTTTCCTCCCCTAATCCTCTCCAAAGAAACTCCCTTTGAATCCTCTTTAATATTTTTGCCATCGTAACAAGAATTGGGAACGACGACAAGATATGAGCAGGGATATTAGATAGAGTAGACTTAATGAGAGTAAGACGGCCTCCATTGGAAAGGAACATACGCTTCCAACCCGTTAACCTCCTCTCCACCCTTTTCACAATATTGTTCCATATATGTATACTTTTAAACCATGCTCCTAAATGGAGCCCAAAATAAGTCATAGGCAGTTGAGCAATCCTATAGCATAATACAGCAGCCAATTCTCCTACATGATCGACCTCTCCAACTAAAAACTAAAAATGAGTAAAATGATTTTTTTCAAGTGAAAAATGATTAAATGATTGTTTCAAGAGAGAGTGTGATTAAAAAGTAGGGAAAAGTTAAGGGTAATAATGTGTGGTTGAAAATGATTTTAGGAAATGTTTTTAAAAAATCTCTCACAAACTTCTTCTAAATCACCTTCATTAGATTTAACTATTCTTTTATGCTTGTGGGCAATCTTCACGAGCTTCTCATTTTGCGTAAGAATCTTGTCTTGAACTTGTTTGTGCAAGTTCTTAACGACCACGACTCTTTCTTCAACATCTCCACAGTAATAACTAGAAATATGATGTGGAGCCAAGTCCAACGCATTTACTTGATTTTGGGCAAAGACGAGTTCAATTTGACTCCATTCAATAATTTGCATAGTAGACTTAATAGAAGCAAATTTGATTTGAGCCAAAATGAGATCTATCGTGGTATAATTTTTTCCCATGTACTTTCTCGATGGATTTTCCAAACGACGATAACTAATTTCACCGGACTAATAGTTTGAAGATGATAGGAAGAACTCAAATGAAGATAAGTTGCCAACTTTCTCCAAAGACTGCGCCACAAATGACTTAAAAGTTTTGAATCTTCCATGGAGTATCTACAGTCAATCAAAAATATAACTAACTAAATAAATCAGCAATAAGAGATGTGTTTATGCATTTGTTGCAATCCACCGTGATAGAATCTTTATTCCTATTCATCTTGGACAAGCCAACCACAAAACCCAAAGTAAAATTTTTGTCTGCTTTGATTTAATTAGTATCTATTCTACCCATCTTCACATAATCACTCACTTCAAATGACTGCCTGCATCTACACGTACTTCATTGAAGTTATTCATCTAGTGTTCTTTCAACAACAATGCACAGAAGTAGCCTAACTCACAATTTCCTACTCGACTTCAATTTTAAACAGAATTTTTTCTACCATAAAAAAAGTTGAAATCAGTAATGCTCCATAATCAAGTATGAAACGGCACAAATGCAGTTGCTTTGCCTTGTCAAATCCTCCGAAACATAAAAAAAAATGAGCTTAACAAAGCATCCTATTAAATAGTTTTGTTGCATTCATCTATCAACTGAAACCATTAAAGGAAAGATATGCTTCACTGCCTAGATCGCCGAGGTGTGACATTTTACTAGTACAACCAAGCATATATCCTCCTGGTAATCGAATTACCCCCACCCCGAAGATTGAAAGCTTTATGTTCAGCGACGAAGGCATTAATGTCCATAAAGCAACGCCATTAAAGTATTGCTCGTTATATCGTGCATATTAAGTTCTAAGCTGACGGGCCAAACATGTTAAAACACGATCTTCCATTTACAAAATCAGTGAAACATTTTTGCTCAGACTTGGTCTCTGTGAAGTGATATCCAGCTACTGTCATATCAATAAGCTCGTTAATCTCCCCGAGAAGCAGAATGTTTCACAACATCTATGTTCTCCAAGTAGCAAAAGTTAACTGCTGCCTCAAAACCAGGTTCCATAATGATGGTGGCAACATGTGAAAGCACGCGCTTCCATGTGAGATCCGTTTGAATAGATGCATATCAATCATTGACTTGCCACCTCGAAAAGGTGTGAATGCCATATCGTGTTATAGGGCATGATAAGAAGTGCAATAATAAGTGTTGTAGATGATGCCACGTGACTTGAAGAAGATGTCATGTGGCCAAGAATATCAGCCATCTACACGTCAAAATCAAAAAGGAAAGTGGGATCAAAAGACTATACCAATGATGATTTATGAATATGTTTTAGTCAAATATTTTGATCTAAAATAGTTCCTAGAAAATTCCAACACAAATGGAAAGTTAGATAAACTTGAATCCTATTTAAATAGGTCACATATCAATCAACCTAACCTCTGTAGTCTATACCTTTCTATTGAGTGTGGTAGCAGTAAAACACTCTTAGGCACTAAAATGTGCACATAAAAAAGCTTATGAAATGGCAGTCTCTAAGAGACAAGCAGTATTCCAAACTTTGTTATTGTTTCAATGAAGACATAACTGGATATAAGTTCACTTCACAGATTATTTTCATATATAATGACTTTCCACAGACAAGACAAAACAATCGATCTCTTTTAAGCAGAGAGGCATGCAATTCTATTTTACATGCTAATGTCCTTGAAGCATGGGCAGGGCAACCACCTCATACTCCCAATGTATTAAGGAAATTTCACAAGATCTTGAATGTACAAACGAGCTAGCAATGATGAATCTCTCTCTCCAATAACCACGAGAGCTTTGGATATATTTGCAAGTAATACCTTGGGAAAGATTTTTAGATAACTAAAAAAAAAAATCCCTCCGAGAAGTCAATACTTGAAGTACAAATTAAAAAATGAAATCAATCAAGAAAGAAACATTTACTCTACCTAACTAATCAAAACCCTGTAGCATCACATCCAATGCTATCGCTAACATGTTATGACTAAGTCATTTTAATTCTATATTATTTCGCAAAAACCAGTGAATACACCCATTTAAAATAGATTGACTTTACATTCCAATGATCATATCAATTAACTTTACGACAGCATCATTTATATAATAGGCAATCCTCTCAGCTTAAGGTACAAAAAAATTCTAGTCCACCAAAAGAGGTTCAATACCAAATTAACCTGAATATTAAAATTAAAAACTAGACCGAAAGATCAACACATCTTACACAGTACATCTTTCATCAGCTAACCCAAATCCTAGAGTGGTCTACATCCAATCTTTATACCATTTGAAGTCAACAAGTAATGTTCACAAGCTTCACAAAAACCTTGAGCCATCATTCCAATCAACATCAAAAAACATGGAATTAGGTCCTCTCAGTCTGAATTTCCTTACTCTGAATCGTTAGACTATAAAAGCACTAACTTTTTTATCCACATTAATCACTAGGAATTTGTGACCCTTCAAACTCATATGTTCTACAGAATGTTCGCAACTTTCTATTGCAGTTGTTAGCTGATTGTCGGTGAGTACTCCAAATTTAATGTAACGTATACTTACATCAAGAACCAAAAATCATATAAAGTTAGCATTCATGTATATGAATAAGCAACTTTTTACCAATTCTTCGGTAGAACACTTGCAGCAAAAACATACAAAACGAAAGCATGATAAAAGAATTCATAAATTCCAGACCTATATTACATAATTGATATTATAATTTAAATAATCAATAACTAAAGCTACTAAAATACAAAACAGAAGTAAAGTAAATTAAATTTTCAGAAACCCTAAACAGGACAAGAAATTAAGTGGAAGCTTACCTCTAACTGAACGCACTGCACACGTAAACGCAGATAGAGAGAGCTTTACAGAAGAATTGACTGAGCTAAAGTCGACGGTGAGGCGTGGCGTAGGGTGGAGTGGTCCGAGCGGAGCTGATGTGAGAAGGGGTGTACTCCTGAAGTAATAACGAAGCGGCTTTATGTTATGGTATGAATTTTCGATTTTCCTTCATCCGATGAAAGGGATCTTAAATTACCATATGAAAAAAGGTGAATTTGCATATTTAGTCCCCAAACTATATCACTTGTGGTGCTTGCTTAGATTTTGGCACTCGAATTCTCAGACCTTGTTTTTCCCATGTAGGAGGGATGACAAAATTTCACTGGCAGTACCAAACTGTATCCCTTGTCATACTTGCTTGGATCCCCATTCCATTTTTATGGCATTCGAGATTCTTCAACTTTGTTCTTTCCTTTTTATTTTTTATTTAGCCCTTGTTTGAGCCACATTATTAGCAAATAAATGCATTTTTGAATAGTATATTGATGGAAAATGTGTGATTAAAAAATAAGGAAAAGTTTTAGATTTACGTGTAATATTATTTTATTGAAGAATGTGTAATTGAAATGATATCAAATCACTATTTAAAAATGTATTTTTTCTAAAAAAGTGTGGCTTAAACAGGCCTTTAAGAACAACAAAATACTTTATTTCTCATCATCATTGCAGTTGCTAAATTATATTATTTGTCGTAATTGATTCACATTCATTTTTTTGACATTCAAGAGTCTAAAATTAGTTTTTCACCCCTTAATTTGATTACAATGTAGGGATGGCAATGGCCGCTCGGGGGTGGGATTTGTAATTTATTTATTTTATTTTATTTTATGTTTGCATATTTTACAAGTATGTGGATGATTTGAGAATTGGACTAATGGTTACATGCACCCTTTTTGGAACCATCCTTGTGCGATCTCTTAATCAAAGCATATCATTGTATTTATAAGAAAGGTCCCTAATCTCTCTTTGGCAAGTTCCTTTGCCAACCGTTAGTTTATTTCCTTTCTTTATCTTGCAATTAAAAGCACAATCCATCCCATACAATTTTGTATATGCATTTTCCTTCAAGCAATTGCAAACTGCAAGATTTTGTCCCCAACCATATTGTTTGTGCATATGAATAATTATATTCATACCTCAATTTTTATTTCTTGTACTACATTTTAATTGTATTTGAGGTTCTTAATGTTTGCTCATTATATCAATCATGTCCTTAAATATTTTTTATGTCATTCTTATTCTCAAACTTCCTATTAGTTAACGCATTTTATATTTGATAATAGTTCTTTGTGTTAAAAGTCAGTTGAAAGACATAAGGTAACTTATTTTTCATCATATTTAAAAAATGAATAAAAAAGTGTGAAATATGTGTGTGTGTAACCCCGAATGCATGCTATTACACAAGTTTCTTTATCTTTTTCTTTGATTCTCAACAATTCAAACCACTAGAAACATCAATGCAGGCCAACCAGGGAACTTTCCAAGTATGGATTAGTTGGAGCTAATTATTTTAACGCACACCAAACCTTGGGTAGCATCACATTTTGCTCACCAAACTTCGCCTTGCACCCCCATCACTCACCAAACTTTATATTGTTGCACTTCATTGCTCACCAACTTACTCCAATCACTAACACCAGCATATGTGGATGATAGAATTCACATGTGGTTGCCCCCAGGGCACATTTTCAAGTGGTAAAAGGGGAGGGTGGAGAAATCCAGCTTTGCTTGAGGCTGCTGCGTCAAGGGTTCGAATCCTGAAATATGGATTTGACTCTTGAGTAAGTGCAAGTGCACAAGCAGCCTTCCACCCTTTACCCTTGGAGGCATAACCTGCGATTTACCTCCCTCACGATGCTCTAGGGCAGGGGTGGTGGGGGACCCTTAAGGTTAGGGTTTAACCTTTTTTTTTTTTGAATTCACATGTGGTTGTTAAACGACGTGACATGTGGTTGTTAAACGACGACGTGTCATTTTAAAAATACAAATTGGCTGCCATGTTGGAATTAACTGAAAGAAAAATGTCTAATCCATTAATGGGAAAAGAACCCCCAAAACACGTGATCACAGAGATAACGCTCACTTGGGAAGAGAATACAAACTATGGCATTAATGGCTTTGATCTATTTCTTAATCTCGTCTTCTAATTGACTTCACTGCAATTTCTGGACCTCATCAATGCTCGGCTTTTGAAAGCCCATCCTCGACAAGCTCTCCTCCAAGAATTCTCTCCGACAAGTGCTATACCAGTGTGAGCACTTCTTCTCGTACCTAGCAGCCACCATTCTCTTTGCGATCTCCCGTAAGTCTCCAATAGTCCCCATCGATAAAAACATCAATTATTATATTATAATTTGCAACCAAGTGCGCCACAGGGATTTCACATCGGCATCTTCTTCACCAGAATCATCCTCATTAGAGCAATCAAGATGGGTTGACTCTTCATGAGTCAAGTCGAAACACTCAACACTGCGTTCCACAAGGCTCCTAAACTCATCCTCCAAACGGAACATAGATTGTTATAGCAAATCCTTCGCCTGGTCAAGACAAACAGCGATATTCTTGTCATCAGCTAACTAGTTCCAATCCTGAATGGTAGATATTAATTGATCTACGTAATCAAGAAAAGATGAATATTCAGCAAAGTTCAACCAAACGGGTTCATCAAAAGACAGATAACAGGAGATCTGACGACTCGAGGATATGTTCCAGTGTGGAAGTTGAGAAGAAAAGGGCAGAGTAATGCATAAGTATTTCTGCGACTTCCAACGTGGCAACCAATTTGTGTTTATAAAATGACGTGTCATTATTTAACGGCCTCATTTCAATTCGAGTTAATTGTTCCAATAGTAACTGAACTTAGGTTCATGTCTTCAATTACTCACTGAAATTTAAAATATCAAATTTTGATCACCGAACTTAGCTCCATGTCTTCAATTGCTCATTAATGTTTTAAGCCCATGTTTGAGCCACATTCTAGGCAAAAAATGTATTATTCATGTCAAATCAATGAGAAATGTGTTGTTAAAAATAAGGAAAAGTTTTAGATTTGCGTGTATATTATTTTATTGAAGAATGTGTGGTTGAAATGATGTCAAATTACTGTTGAAGAATGTATTTTTTTGAAAATAATATAGCTCAAACAAGCCCTGAATGTCAATTTTTAGCCACTGAACATTGAAAAATGTTGTACGTCACTCACTAGCATATCTTCCACTTCAAACCTCTAACGAAATTGGTGACGTAGTTTACGAAATGCATAAGTGGCGCCCTATCACACTATTAACTTTGAGATGGTTGAATTTTGGTCTAAACTTTGAAAAAGTGTCTTTTAGTGCTCATTGAACTTCCAAGTGGTCGAATTTTGGGTACTGATATTTGAAAAATGTCAACTTTGGTCACTAAACTTTGAAAAAAGTATTCTATTGCTCACTCTCAATTTATTTAACTGCACATCTATACAATAAAATATTTTACATGTAAACTCAAAATTTTTTCTAACTTTTTACATCTCTTTCAATTTCGTCATTCACATGTGCGGGTGTTAATGATAAGAGTAACTTGGCGAGCATTGGAGTGCAACAACATAAAGTTCAATGAGTGGTGGGGTGGAAGATGAAGTTTAATAAGTGAAACGTGACGCTACCTAAAGTCAATGCGTTGAAACAATTAACTCGATTAGTCGTATCTAGCCGCACGTACTTCTCTTTTTTCAAAAATAATGTTCTTGGGCCTTCTTGCTCCTACCAACAGAAGATAAGAAAAATCGAGATGTGAATGGACGAGATTCGACTAAAAATATAATTACAATGAATGAACTCGTAAGTATATTTTTTAACTTAGTAAAGTTCAATTTGAATCTCTTCTAACATGTTTAGTACTAGGGGTGTTAATTTGGCTTGTCGGCTCGGATCTCTTGTGGTTAGGTCCGAAAAAGTTCGAGCCGACCCAACTCGAAGCTCGCGCCGAACTAGAGCCATACAGGCCAGCTCATGTCACAGGCCATTTTCGACCCGTGACGAGCCGCCCTTAAAAAAATAAAGCTATAGGCAGCTGGCAGCGTGTTGCTTCTGCCTATTTTTTTATAAAAGAAAAGATGGCTCGGCCGAGCTCTGATCGAGACGAGAAAAAAAAAACTCTGTTGCAATTTTCCCATAAAACAAGTGACAATATAACCACTTAAGAAAAACAAGTAGGAGAATGAACTTAAGAAAATAAAAGTGCCTCCTCCCCATCATCTTAAAATTTTAAATGTAGTTTAACACAGTATCAAAAAAATGGAGAATTTTGTCTATGCATCATGACTTTTGATTAAGAAAGAATTATATTTGCATTTGAGAGGGCATGTTTGAAGATTACTCTTAAACAAATAAATGTATCCCATTTCTAGTAATTAGAGTATTAAATACGCATTAGTTTAACATCATTAATGATAATGAATCTCCAAGAATAAACATGTTTTGATTTAGATGAGGAAATTTGTAATAATTATAATAAAAGGCGAGGATGCAAAGGGATCCCACCTCCGTGTGTGGTGACAGCATACTATGCAATTATCCCATTTGGATTCTTGTTTTGAGATCAACCCATCATCCTTTACACCTATTTAAAAGTTTCAATGCAACATCTCCTTCTATGTGAGTGTCTTGAGTTACATTATACTTTCAAGAAATATTTAATTGGTCTTTATAACTTAATTGTAAATGATAGTCGAGATATATTCGACTTCAATTCCTAATACTCGAAATCCGAAGAGAACGAAGGAAAATATGGTACTTAGTAGATCAAACATAATTATTCGATCTAAAAAAACTGATTTTGCTGTAAATAACCAATTAACTTGTCCTACAAACATGTGGTCATTTGAGTTGTCTCGGAAACATTACATGTAAACAAATGAATGAAATCTGTGAAACTGACAACATTAACAAGAAGAATTCCTCCCAAAAATCCTAATTCTTGCTAAAATGTGTTCTTGGGGTAGACCATGGAGTGCCATCAATATCTCCACCAAAATTCATAATTTCTTTACAACCTTCAGGCAAAACAGATTGGATTCTCAGAACAGGTTTCTTTGAAGGCAAAACTGGAATTGGGGATTCCCCCTTAAGTATTCTTGCAGCCTCTCTCATGACTGGCCTTTTCTCACAATTTGGATAAGCACAAGAAAGCCCCACAATAAGTGTCCTCTCCATTTCCATCCTGTTAAAATGCCCCATAAGTTTAGGGTCAGCTGCCTCTAAAATCATCCCTTTTTCCCACAAATCCCATACATAATCAGTAATCACAAGTCTTTCTTCATCTACTGGTCTCCTCCCTGATGCCACTTCCAGCACCACCACCCCAAAGCTGTACACATCAGTTTTCACTGTGGGGACGCCGGAAAAAGCGTATTCCGGTGCTAAATAACCCATTGTTCCAGCAGGGACAGTGGCGTCTCGTGTCCTAAAACTATGCCTATAAACTTCTGCTAACCCGAAATCACCAAGTTTTGCATTGAATTCCGTATCAAGCAATATATTGCAAGTTTTGACATCTCTGTGGATTATCTGGCTTTCACATTCTTCATGTAAGTATATAAGAGCAGAAGCCACTCCACGAATTATGTTCAATCTTCGTTCCCAGGTGAAGAACTTCGTTAAACTAGTTCGATTGTGGAGAATTTTGTCCAGGCTTCCATTTGCCATGTGCTCATAAACTAGAACTAGTTCATTCCTCTCACAGCACCAACCTTGTAACTGAACCAAGTGTTTGTGCTTCAAGCATCCCACCATTGTTGCGAATTCCGTGTTGAATGGAATGCGAGAAACCGAGGGATCAATATTGTTGTTTTCTTGAATGAACCTTTTTATTGCCACGGATCCACAAGAGGGAATTTTCCCTTCATATACAACTGCTGATGCTCCTTCACCTATAATCTTGTCCTGATTGAATCCATTGGTAGCTGATTTTATCTCAGTTAGAGATAACATTTGGGGAACCATCATACCACGGCGAAATCTACGCATTTGATGTTCACTACGTGCTCTTCGAATTCGTTTCCTTTTAATCAAACATATACAACAAATCACGAGAAATGCAGCTAACAAGATCATGACTGCAGCCAATCCTCCAACAATAAGAGCCATATTTAGTATTCGTTTAGTTGATTGACTATAATCAAAGGTATTTATCTCCAAATTTGAATCCCCTGGAAAACACATCAAACAATCCCCTTCTTCATCTGTATCCATAGGCGTTGTAGAAGATAGAAACCCGAAAAACGTTTTGAATCGCCATCTATCAACCGTGTGAATAGCCGAGCCCATTCCATTAGAAGCAGAGAATCCAACATGCATAAACTCTTTGAATTGCTTGGAAAGGTCAATCTGAGCTTCAAGAACAGGACTAATAGGCCTAATCTGGCTCGAGTATCCTACCCACACACGGATCATCTTCTCCGAATCCCGGTATTCAATCCACGTAGTTATTTCTTTCCCACCCCTAAGATCAATCCCTCTCGAAACAACATCAACAGAAGCCAATGATTTAACACTGTTAACATCAATGCCTATATGATTACTGTTAATATCCTTGAGAGAAGGATTAAAAGTTGTATCAAACTCAACAGCAACATAAGAATCTTGAAAATCTGCTGGAAGCCCCATATAACCATCATAAAGACTGAAAGAACCTGTATTAGAAGTGATAAAAAATGCAAGACCGTCACCGGAAGGACAAGAAGGGGTCGTGGTGATTGTGAAGGAAAATCTGCAAGAGAAAGAGCCAGTGGAATTCAATGAAGGATCGAGAAATCGAATCGCGTTCACGTAGAAAGCTCTTCCGAGCCCGGAAAGAGAAGTGATTGAAGGAGGAGGAGAAGCCGCCACCGCCTGAGATGAAGGCGGCAGCGTGCAGCTGTGTTCTTGAGTTAGGACAATAGTGTTGTTGTTCAAGAAAGCGTCACCAAAAAGGGTGACATTGTTACCGGGGAAGAAAGGACTGGAGAAAGATGGTGGAAATATTAAGAAGAAGAAGAGAGCCCAGATGAATTTGAATGAAGATGGACACATTCTTGAAGTGGTTTGATTTATTGGATCGGATAGAATTCAAGATTTTTCAACTGGGATTCTTGAAGGGTTTTTAGGGGGATTTTCACGGATCGAGCTTACAAGATCAAGAACCGCAAATTATGAATTCTGAAATTCTGTTTCTTTGTATTACTGAATATGTAGCTATCTGTTGCTGCCCCTAAGCTGTGGTGAATATCTTGCCACTCTCGGTCATCGAAGTGAGTTTGGATGGTAGTGGCAGAAATGCTTGGAATTAGACAAGAAAAAGGGGCACTCTTCTACTAGTGATGCTACACTTACAAAGAAAATTGAGAAAGATGAATGACAAAATCACATTTACACCAGATATCTCAAAAATAAATTTTTAAAGTATTTGAAATTAATGGACTGAATTTTGTCAACACATTTTGTAACCCAACTTTTGTAACTTAACTTTATACAAGTAGCTTTATTGTTTTTAAAATGGCTGAGTCAAAGAGTTGGTTTTGCACTTTGACCTTTTTTTTTTTTTTTTGCATTCACTACATTGACCTCTTGAGTTAAAAAAGACAGTTTTGCACTAATTATGTTTCATAATTACAAAAACATGCTAATTCTTTGAAAAATAATAATACCCTTAAAAGTTTAAATAAATTCAATCACTTCCCCCCATAAATTTCAAAATCACTTTTCTCATTAGTTTCTCCAATACAGTTAAAAACAAATTCATCTTCCATCTGCTTGAATATTGAAATCTCACAAAATTTTTAAGGCTCAAATAAAAAATATTACTCATAGCTAGCACTCGAAATTGGTAAGTGTAAATATGTATTTTTAATTTCGTTTTAGTTAAATTAGTATATTGTTTGAATCGTTAAATCTTATTTCGGAATAAGCAGATGAATTATTATAGTATTAAACGGATGTATAATTTTTTAGCAAAAACAAGGAAAAAATTCATCTATATGCATATTATTTCCGAACAAATTCATAGTCGTCTGTAAAATAAATAATTAAACATTATTTACATGGAAAAGAGGAAAAAAAAAGATGTCAGGCCGTATTTTTTGGGTTGGCCCAGACGTTTCCAGTCGGCCCGGACCTTTTTTTTGTTTTTAATAATGTTTAATTATTTATTTTATAATTTATTTGTTCATATTTCATGAAATATGTTAATTGTTTATATGTATATTGTTTATTTCAGTAAATAAATATTGATGAAACAATTAAAATAATCAATGAATTATTTTTAAGTAAAAATTAAATTAAATATGAAATAAACAATTAAAATAATTATATATTAATTCCTTATATTTAATCTAATTATTTTCTAATA
The DNA here is from genome assembly GCF_002742605.1 of Olea europaea var. sylvestris. Lineage (NCBI taxonomy): Eukaryota > Viridiplantae > Streptophyta > Magnoliopsida > Lamiales > Oleaceae > Olea > Olea europaea. The sequence goes on from NW_019230035.1 coordinate 82,914, forward strand.
TTTTTAATTTTCGATGCAGATATAGCATTAGCATGTGTCTCATTGTTATTTCGGTGAATTTCAAAAGAATAAAAATGCTCAATGGGAATGAAAATGAACGAGTGAAGGAGATAGGGTTAAAACAATTTTTATAACAAGGAGTACATCGTTTACAGAAATGTACCGTGATATAAAAAAGATGCTTAACGTCAATCCCTCTCAATATGATATGGAATTGAAAATTTTATTTTATAAGCATTCAACCATTCTGATTCCACATATGAAAGTTACTTCTAAAGTGGAGATGAATGATCTAATTAAATTGAACTAAGGCCGAAAATCGAGTCCTATTTGCGTAACTTTATTGAGGAAAAATGTCCCGGAGGGTGAACACGAAATTTTCGATGAAAAGAATCGTAATGTAAATGATGTTTGGGATACAATTCAGATTGTTTATGAAGATAATGTGGTTATTCTCGAGATAATTGCTACTCACCATGATCACACTGTTACGAACAAAATTTCATCGACAGTTGAAGACAACGAGAATGAAAACGCATTTACAATGAGGATTTGATTACTTTAACCCGTAGGAAATAAGACTCGAGTGGGAGCTCACAGACCGGACCAAGTATACGATCCTTTAATTGTTCGCGTGCGGTTCCCGATGATGAAGATATATATGTCGAGCAACTATTCGAAACATAGAAAGAATTGCAGGATGCTATACATCGGATTGTTTTGAAACATAACTTCGAGTTTAAAGTAAAGAAATCAAACAAGTCGACGTACACAATTATCTGCGTTGACGACAGTTACCATTGGCATTTGTGAAGGACGAAGATGGACACGAATGAGTTCTTTGTAGTTCATAAGTATGCACGGGAACATACTTGTAAAGTGGGTATTCGTTTAAATAACGTTCGCGCGAGAGTATGGGGTGATCATGAGCTATCAGAAGACTTGGAAGGCCAATGAATGCGTATTGGAGGACGTGATGGGTTCGACCGAGGAGAGTTATGCTAAATTAGATTAGTATTTCATTGTTTAGGGGTTTATTTCATTGTTATTTTAATTGTTAATTATTTTATTTCAATTGTTTATGTAATTATGTAATTCAATTGTTTATTTAATATCTAATTAATTATTTAATTGAATTGTTTATTTTTCTATTAATTTAATACTTAAATTGATTATCTAAATTATGATTATTGTTTATTTACATTGGCTAGGTATTGCTATAAGATAGGAAGAATTAATATTGTATTAACATTTATTATTGAGAAGGATGACGAGAATCGCTTCAAGTATTTCTTTATGGCCTTTGAAGAATGCTTTTGAGGATTTTGATATGCAATGCGACCCCTAATCCTAATCGACGGTAGAACCCTTAAGGCAAGATACGGGGATAAGTTGATTATTGCAACATGTCAAAATGCCAACATCTAAATTTACCCTATTGCATTCGGCATAGTCGACGGAGAAAATGATATAACAATGAATTAGTTTTTCACGAATTTGAGGGAAGTAATTGGGGATGTAACCGACCGAGGGCAGTCAATAATAAATGGTATTGCCGAAGTCTTCTCCGAGGCACATCATAGTTATTGTATGTACAATATACAAGAAAATTTGAAGACCAGATATCGAGGCAAGGGTATCGTTGCGTTGTTTAGAGAGCAAGAGAGGCTTATAGTTTTGAAGAGTTTGAGAAGTTCATGGTCAAAATAGATAATAAATCGTATGCTGCCTGGGAGTATCTAACAGAGATGAGGATCGAACATTGGGCACGATCACATTTTTCAGAACGTCGATACAATATGATGACGTCGAAAAATGTGGAGTTGCTTAATGCCTTATTCAAGAAGGATCGAGACTTGTCAATTCTCGCAATGATTGAGAACATTCGTGACAAGCTATAACAGTGCTTTCATGAACTAAGTGAGGAATCACAGAATTGCACAAGTGTGCTAACTCCGGCTAAGGAAGATAAACTTTTCAAGAGTCTAGATATGGCGAGAAAGGTATATGTAGAACCATTGGATCAGTTTCGCTTCTCCGTGAGATGTACAAGTAATTTCGGATACATCATGGATTTGAATGATAACACGTGCACGTGTAGACAGTTTCAGTTTGAGAGTTTTTCGTTTACAGTAGTGACAATGACTATGCATGGATGATTTTCACAACACACCTTATACAATGCTTATTACATAACCGATAATTAGATATCAGCCTATGTCGAAACAATATTTCCCGTACCAAATGAAGTCGAGTGGGAAGTTCCCGACCACATACTGAATAACTTGTTGCTACTAGCAGTCGGACCAAGTACTCCTGAATGTACACATACGTCTAGAATACCATATACCGTAGAATTTTTCCAATCTCGTAAGTGCGGTAGGTGCAGTGCAACAAGGCATGCTAGAAGATATTGTACAAGTCAGATTCCTCTGCATGACAATGTAGCAGATATGTAATTTTACATTTGTTAATAAAAAGTGACAATGTAATTATATATAACATTGACGTTAATTATTTATGCATATTATCTATGTTAATCATTAGATTTAGTTTTTTATTTAAATATTTCATTAATTAGTTTCATTGGTTATGCTAATTATTTATGCATATTATTTATATTAATTATTAGACATAGTTTTTTATTTAAATATTTCATTAATTAGATTAATTGGTTATGCACATTATTTATGCATATTATTTATATTAATTATTTGAAATCGTAGTATTCGAAGTTTTTTTTAAACACACAACGTTTTTCACAATACACACAAACATTATAAATAAACACATAAACTATAAAATAAATAATTAAATATTAAATAAATAATATACATTTTACAATTCTTTCGTAATTACAAATAAATGAATGAAATGTACAATATTTAAATAAATGTTTCAATATGTACAATTATTTGCGGATCAACATTAAATTCAAATAAATCACATGCTAATTTATTTATTCATATCCATGCCTGTTGATTGCATCAACCTTATGTGCTACACTAAAAATTCTATGTATTTGATGACGAACATGCCGCAATCACCCCTACAATTAAACAATATTGTATTATCATATCACCGTCTAACTAGAACCTAAGTTGTAAATTAAAAAATTAGAATTACATACACTTACAATATTTGCTGCCTCACCGTCGTCGTGTCCCGCACGGTGGCTAGTCTTTCCTACACAGTGATGTTCACTCGTCTAGCCATCATGGGAACATCACAGACACCGACTCTAGATTTCGCTTGAGCTGACCTTATGTCAGGCATGAATGATCGGTGTCGTACACATACATAGTGGAGTCGGCGAATACAATATCAACTGTAATATAGTGATGATTCACACATACTGGCATGTACAAATGCGTACAACCCTCCCATGGCTTTCTTTCGACACTCGGCCACATCTCTATGACCCACTCCATCATATATGCCAGCACCGTATACTCGTTACCTATAGTTTGGAGCGACTGACACTCAATGCCAACGACAGGGAAAAAGATAAACTTGGTGTTCAATATGAGTCGACCAGAAATGTTAAATGATTTTGGATGTCTTTCAACTCGATTTTGTATCAAATCCATGGTCAAATCGATGTGCTACATAAAAAAACACCAATAAAAAAAGAGTTATTATGTGAATTTGGTTCAAAAATCAAAATTATGCATACAAAATAAATAACAATATTATTATTTCGTTTACATCGTCGATGAGCCAAGCCCCCAAAGTGGTGATGTCGTGGAACCACTTGTAAGTGTTTGAGATCGTCTTCTGAGCAATCGTGCGACTGGCCCTGAAAAAATAAGAATAGAAATTTTAGTTACAAGAAATATATATGTGTTAGCTTCTGCGTGCTGTACTAATTCTATAAAATATAATATTTACTCGGACCTAATTGCTCTCTACTCCGTCTCAAACGCTTTTCACTTGGCACGGTCTACCTTCCTGAATAAATTGGGGTGCCTCCTCCTGCCTCTTGCCGACCACGAGTTCCGGCACGTCAACATCACTCATCCTCTTCTACTCCATCTCTACGGCCATTGGGACCACCCCCTCGCTCGCCATCGGAGACCCTCCTAAAAAATAAATATTACAAGTGAAGCACTTAATTACAATATCAAAGCGATAATCAACAAATCATGCACAGTAACATACCCTATCTTGATCCACGTTGGACTCAGGCATCTGATCGTCATGCGCAATCGAAACAGATAGTTTGCTAATATAAATCTGGCTCTCCTCATCGTTCGACGGTACCAAATCAATGAGGACTTCAAGCTAACATTTTGACATTTTACAGTTAATGACCATGTATTGAGATTGAAAAAGGACCTACAACATAAATTGAAAATGTATAATACATACCTCAGGATCGAGGAGAGCCGATAATTGTCTGACAAGCGGCTTGTCTTGTGCTCGCCAACGATGCATCTGAGGGCAACGTGTCTTCCCTTTCCTTGCAAACCGACTGGCCAAAATGGGGACAGTCTCGTACACTCATACCTGCAGCAATTACAATTATTATATATAAAATTTAATAAAAAAAACATAGATAATTCATTAACTTAAACATATACGAGCAACGCCAACGGCAGTCCATATACATAGTACTTGCGCTCGGGCTTATCCCTCTTAGGTATCGAAAACCCCCTCCTGAACACACGTAATGTATCTACAAAACATCTTCGTCCCCATAGATAGTTGTTAAAGGTATCATTGTCATCAACAACCTCCAAATAAAAAATGTTAATTGATGTTTTCTTGTGATGACACCGAAGTACGCTCTCAATGATAAGCACCAAGCCCAACTTCAGCCTATCTGACATCTGATCGTATTTCCTTAATGCATCTCTCAATTGCGCTAGGGTAACTGTCGTCTGCCCACGGAAATATTCATTCAACAACCTCCTATTCCTAGGAATACAGGCCCTCGTCGTTTCTTCATCCGTAAATCGCAATCCAATGACGAGGGTAGACTCAAATATGGAAAACGTCGCTACGTTACCCCCCAAGATCAAAATAGAGGGCATCTTCGTCAACTGGTTTCAGCAACCGACATAGTAGGGCATCCAGCAGCTCACCAGACCACTGTACGTCGCGCAACGAATACAATGGCCATAAGCACGATCAACGTAAAATGTCCGCGTGCTCGTCATCCAGCAAATATAATGCCAAAGTGAAACTGGTAAAGTTACAGTTCAATGTAACTTTACCTGGGATCTGTCTGACAGCATCTTCCAAATAATATTCCATCTTACAAAATTTCAAATATTAAAATCATGCGCAATAGATAATTGATAAATCAAAATATTAAAAAATTAAACTAACACAATAATACTATATCAATAATCAACAAATAACGGAATAAAGGAAATGAACATAAATTAATATTTTATGTATACTTAATTTGCTAATTTGATTAATATTTTAATTTTCTAATTTAATTGCTTAATTTAATTATTTTATTAATGTTTAAATATTTATTTAAATTCTTTATGTATATTACTTATTTAATATTTAATTATTTATTTTACTTATTTTACTAACGCTTATTTTTATCGTTTATTTTAATATTTTAATTACTTATTTAAATTGCTTAATTTAATTATTTTATTAATACTGATTTTAATTTTTTATTAATGTTTAATAATTATTTTAATTCTTTATGTACATTACTTATTTAGTATTTAATAATTTATTTTAATTATTTTACTAATAATTAATTTGATTAATATTTTGATTTCCTAATTTCATTTATTAATTTAATTATTTCAATAATATTTAAATATTTTTTAAATTCTTTATATATATTACTTATTTAATATTTAATAATTTATTTTAATTATTTTACTAACACTTATTTTAATCATTTATTTTAATATTTTAATTGCTTAATTTAATTATTTTTTTAATACTTAATTTAATTGTTTATTTTTTTATCAATGTTTAAATACTTATTTTAATTCTTTATGTATATTACATATTACATATTTAATAATTTATTTTAATTATTTTACTAAAAATTAATTTGATTAATTTTTTAATTTTCTAATTTAATTAATTATTTTAATTATTTTATTAATGTTTAAATATTTATTTAAATTCTTTATCTATATTACTTATTTCATATTTAATTATTTTATTAACACTTATTTTGATCGTTTTATTTTAATATCAATTACATATTTTAATTGCTTAATTTAATACTTATTTTATTTTTTATTAATGTCTAAATATTTATTTTAATTCTTTATGTATATTTCATATTTAATATTTAATCATTTATTTTAATTATTTTAATAATAATTAATTTCATTAATATTTTAATTTCCTAATTTAATTGCTAATTTTAATTGTTTTATCAATGTTTAAATATTTGTTTAAATTCTTTATGTATATTACTTATTTTATATTTAATTAATTATTTTACTAACACTTATTTTGATCGTTTATTTTAATATTTTAATTACTTATTTTAATTGCTTAATTTAGTTATTTTATTAGTACTTATTTTATTTTTTTATTGACGTTTAAATATTTATTTTAATTCTTTATGTATATTACTTATTTAATATTTAATCATTTATTTTAATTATTTTACTAATAATTAATTTGATTAATATTTTAATGTCCTAATTTAGTTGCTTATATAATTATTTTATTAATGTTTAAATATTTATTTAAATTCTTTATGTATATTACTTATTTAATATTAAATTATTTATTTTAATTATTTTACTAACACTTATTTTCATTGTTTATTTTAATATTTTAATTAGTTATTTTAATTATTTTACTAATACTTAATTTAATTGTTTATTTTATGTTTAAATACTTATTTTAACTGTTACTGTATATTACTTATAATATTTCATTATTTATTTTAATAGGTTTACAATTATTAACTTAAAATAAGTAATCAAACTAAATTAGCAAATAATAAGTATTTAGATAAATAACAAAACATTTAGATAAATATTGTGTACAGTTGACTGGGCCGTCTGGGCAGACAGCCAAATGGCCTCTCTGCCTGCGACTGGAGATCACAGGGAAGCTCCATTTTCGACGATCTCCACCATTTTTTGGCACTTCCTAACGTTAAAACCTTCTCCAAATTACAAATCACAACCATAAACACATGGATTTCTCAACAAATATACATAGACTCATTTTTTTTTTTTTTTTTTTACAAAAATCAACATAAAAACATGCTTTTTACTAAATCAAAAGCTTACCTTCTTCAGAGAGAAATGGTCAACTGGGTCGATGATATTTTTTCTTCTTTGTCAGTGCCTGGGTCATTGGTGTTACAGTAACTTTTCTCTTTCCTTGCTTTCTTCTCGAAATAGTAAGCGTAATGATAAGAGTGCAAAATATCATAATTTTTCCCTCTAAATTGTTGCATTTGTGTGATTACGTTATGCCAAAATGAACTCACTATTGTTATGTTTTGATCTAAGTCACAATTTGATGAAAAAGGTGAAATTCGGAATAAATGAGTGAAAAATGACCAAAGTGAAAGTTCAAGGACTAAGTTGCAAATAATCTAAAGATGAGACGGGCGATCGAATGATGATTCGAGAAAGCTAGGAGTCCATTGGGTGTAATTTGAAGTCAAAAAAGTTAAATATGACCATAACATATTCACAAATCAAATTCCAATCGCATAAAGATTTTCTAGATTTTCAGCCGGAAACTGAGATCAACTTTTGACCTAGTAAACATTCAAATTTGGAAATAGTAAAATTGTAGCCCTTTGTGTTAGCTTTCCAACACATTTTGAATTGTTTTAATTGGACATCAGGAAAGAATGTTATGAACAAAATACTGAAAATAATCGCACAGGAAATTTTTTAACCGAATCTTTAGTTTCCTAATTCCGTTCAAACTCTTATGATAGCTTGATCTTGCATGACTTTTGAGCCCTAAATCACCCCCAAAACACTGGAGAACGCCCCCAATCATCTCCTATCTCTTTTCTTTCATCTTGAGCACAAGAATTCCATGGAAGGTTAAATATTTTGGTGAAGCCATGAAGGATCTCGATTAGATTTGGGGATTTTGACATCTTTTCATTCATGTAACGTGCTTTTTACTATCGAGTAATTCTGGGATTTAGATTTGTACCTTATTATACTTTTAAAGTTTGTTTAACTTTTATTAAATTGTTTATGGATTCAATTATATTTTTTTCCTTTGAATGACCAAAATATTTGTTGGATTTAAACTTCATTTGATTTATTGATGTAATTACTGTTTTATGCTTGAGTTATATAATCGTTTCTTGAATCGTATTTCAATAAATCAAAGAGGAATATGTTCTTAGGAAGCCTAAATTCTAGAATTATAAATGAAATTAAATTGATCTAGGTTTTCCTCATGAATTGGTTTTGAAGTGGTTTAATTTTTATTAGATTTTTCATAGAATTAGTTATGTTCTTTCTATAGTTTGATCGAATATTTATTCAATTCCAATTAAATTAATTTCATTGGTGTGATTTCTTACTGCCTTATGCTTAATGTATATGGTCGCTTTTGAATTTAATTTCAATAGATTAAGTTGGAATATATTATAGGAACCTAGATTTTGAGTAAGATGCTTGAACGATTGGTGTTGATTGATCCAATCCGGGAGAATGAATTCCGTACTTTACTAATCTCACACTTTAATATTTCAATTTCATTCAAATTGATAAATTTCTCTCACAACCACGAAAACCCTAGTTAGTCAAATCCTTTAAACAATTCGTCTATCTCCCTATGAAATCGACACTCCAAAACTGTGCTACAACTACGGCGTTATTCCTTGGACGTAATAAGGTAAACTTGCCTTTTTCTTGGTTTGCAAGTTTTTAAACATTTTTGCTTTATTTATTTATTTATTTATTTGGTCCAAGGTCTCTTTGGAAAAATGGTCAAGCCAACCGGCCATCTGCCACTAATTCCTCCAAGAAAAAGAGTTAGATGTTTGAAAAGAAAAGTTTATTGAATAGCGAAGAGACGATGAAAGTTGTATGACATACACGATACCATTTTGACATCTTCATTCCTCAATCACGTTTCATATACTTTCTTTTGCCTTTTCTTCACCATGAAAGGAAATGTTGTTGAAAGGAAGAATAATCACGTTAGACTTACTAGGACTTGTTTCATAGGTCCCTACCAGGCCACACACATACGTAGAGTCCTCATAATTTATTTTAATACATGTGAGGCCCCTGCATAGTGAGGAGCCCTGTAAAACACATGTGAGCCATTGCTCTGTACACTGGGCACTATTCCCGGAAGAAAGAGCAGGAAAAATATGTCGTTCGTAATAGATATAAAGATATTACTATTTTGCCTTATCAGAGTTTCAGCGCAAATACAATGATTTCTAACAGGATCAAGAACCAATTCAGATTTGGATCTTGCTGAATTGGATTTATATACCTCTTTTAGCATCGAAGAAATAGTAGCACTACGTTTAAGTATACAATGTGCAACTCGTATACCAATTGATCATCAATAATTTGTAGTTACGGAAGCTTGTTTCATATCAAGATATTTCACCCCAATTGATGCTGGTCTAAATCATTTTTCCACGAGCTTAGTTCGACTATAGGAAAGGAGCAAAAAGGTTTTGGCTTGAAAAAACTCACGTGTTCAGTCCAAAAACATTGTAAGAAATTTGTCACAAATTCGATCATTAAAGTATTTGGTATACATATGTATCAAATGCATTCCATCCAGTAAGAACAATCCATTTTCCAACGATAAAAAATTTAAAAATTTATTTTTATGAAATATAAAGTTAACAAATGTCTAGAAACATAAGCATTTCAATGATTGAACTTGATATTGTGTATCGGTTGTTCAAAACCAACAAAATTTTTTTTTGAGCCATGCGGTCATGGCTAGACTAAATGGTTTCGGCCTGTGTGAACCATGCGACCCCAGGGATACAATAATTCGATCATTTCTGACAGTTTTTTGTCGTTGCAAATTTGAAATTTCCAGGCTTTTCACTTGATTTTTTAGCACTACTTTGTGCTTCTTGTCAAGGGCTATATATAGGTGAGCCATGTTCAAGGAAAAGATATTAGAAAAATATCTTGCAATCCATACTTTGTTCCAAAAAATTTAAATCCCGGTTTACATTCAATTCATTATATCTTCATGTTCTTCAAGTTTTGGAGAATTTCACTTTGTACTTTGGTGAAATTCTTTATAAAGCTTGCTATAATCCTTCAAATTATTTGTCGGAATATCCTTAAACATCTCATATATACCAAAGAGGGGGCAAATAACGTTTGAGGACAGCAATTCCACCTTCGAGCCTTTAAAATTGTTATTGATTTCTTCATTTTGTTACTGGGGTTTTTTTGTTCTCTCTTTTGTTTCTTCACCATCTCTTTCCTTATTTCCAACAATCTTAAACATAATTTCTTTCAATGGAGAGTGAGAAAACAATGGTGACAATGAAACTCATAAATCAAGACTTGGTGTGGTTGGATCGGTTTGATGGTACAAACTTTATGCGATGGCAAGACAAGTTGAAGTTTCTCCTTACTGAGTTGAAGATTTTTTACATTTTAGATCCAGATTTGGTGCCGTTACCAAAACCCACAAGTGGAGAGATCGAAGCAATCAAGGTTGAAAGACAGAAACGTCAAGAAGATGAATTGATATGCCACGGTCACGAACTCAACGCACTGTCTAATCATTTGTATGACTTCTAAATAAACACAACATCGGCGAAGGAGATTTGGAATGCATTAGAGAGCAAGTATAAAGCAGAAGATGAAGGTACCAAGAAATTTCTTATTTCAAAATATTTTAACTCTAAATTTCTTGATATGTTTCCCTACTTCCCCAAGTACATGAACTTCAATTTACTGTCAACAAATTAAAGATAGTAAAGATTGAAATTCTAGAGACCTTTCAAGAGGGGGGGTTATAATTGCTAAACTCCCGAGGTCTTGGAAAGGATACCAAAAGAAAATAATGCATAGCGGAACAACTGCAAAAACATTTTCGGATTGAGGAAGAATCTAGATTGCGTGATAGGAGTGAAAACTCTTTGGAAGGAAATTCTAAGGCCAATGCCGTTGAAAAATCTGAGTCGCCTGTGAAATTCAACAATAGGAAGCTTTCAATGAACTTTAACAAGTCTAAGAAGAAGACCAAAAGAAGATGTTTTGTTTATGAAAAATGTTGACACTGCGTGAAAGATTGTGGATACCGAAAACATAACAACTCCAAAGGTAAAATAAATTACATCCAAAAGGACAAAATTGTGGCTACTATAAGTAAAATAAATGCAATCAAGGAAAAGATTTCTGGGTTGTGGTATGATACTTGTGCCATTGTACACGTATCATATGACAAATCCTTATTCAAAACATATCACGAGGCGGATGGAGATGAAGAGATTCAAATGGGTAACGAAGTTCGGTCCAAAGTTAATGGAAAGGGAAATGTTGATATCATCTTCACTTTCGGCAATACTGTTACTCTTACAAATGTACTACATATTCCTGATATGAATTTGAACTTGGTTAGTGGTAATCTCTTCGAGAAATAGGGCATTAAAAGTGTATTGGAGTCTAGTAAACTTGCATTGTCCCTTAAAGGGAAATTTGTTAGAAAATGCTATTCTTGTAAAGGGATGGTCAAATTTTGTACCATTGACAATGAAATGAATAAAACTGATTTTGCTTTTGTTGTTAACTTATTTTTATTATGACATATTTGTAAAAGTACTATGAAACGTATGAAAAACTTGATTTGATTTATATGATGAAAATAATGAATATAAATGCAAAATATTTATAGAATCTAAAATGATTAAAAAATCATATCAAACTGTGAAAAGGACCTCTAGTATCTTGGATTTATTCATACAGATATATGTGAATTAAATGGTATGTTAACTAGGGGTGGAAATAGGTATTTTATTACCTCTATTGATGACTTTTCTAGATACACATATTTTTATTTGATGAAACATAAACATGAGATTTTTGATATGTTTAAGGTGTATATAAATGAAGTTGAAAATCATCTAAAAAAGAAAATAAAGACGTTAAGAAGTGATAGAGGTCGTGAATATTTTTTTAGTGACTTTAACTTATTTTGTGAACAACATGACATAATTCACCAATGTTCTGCACTTAGGACACCCGAACAAAATGGTTTGCATGAAAGAAAAAATAGAATTTTAGTTGAAATGATTAATGTCATGCTTATTTATACTAAGTTGCCATTTATTTTGTGGGGTGAAACTTTATTAAGTGCCTGTAGGATACTTAATAGGATTCATTATAAACATACAAATGTTTCTCCTTATGAATTGTGGAAATGAAGAAAAATAAATATTGGATACTTTAAAGTGTGAGGGTATCTTGCTTATTGCAAGAACACGAACCCTAATATGACCAAATTGGTTCCAAGAGGCATTAAATGTGCTTTCGTTGGATATGCTAACAATATCAAATCTTATAGATTGCTAAACTTGGTAGACTAATGTAATTATCGAATCAAGTGATGTAGAATTCTTTGAAAATTCGTTATCTTCGGATAATGAATTGAGGGATAATCTTGAAAATATCCCCAGGTCAAGTGGAACACGTGATGAAATATTTTCTAAGGATATTAATGAATCTAGTGAACCATGAAAAAGCAAGAGAACTAAAGTTGAGAAGTCTTTGGGACTAAATGAAATTGATTCTCAACTTATCTCTTTTTCCTTAGTAAAAGGATATGAGTTGAATGTTGTAAGAATAATTCCTTTTATTCTACAAGTGAAAATCGACCCTAAAACGTATAAAAAAGCTATTGCTTTTCATGATAGCATTTTCTGGAAAGATGAAATGGATTCGATAATGTCAAATAATACTTGGGAACTTGTCGATTTAGCACCCGGATCCAAACTTATTAGATGTAAATGGGTATTTAGGAGAAAATATATAAAGTTGACGTCTCTCTAAATACTTTCAAGGCTAAATTGACAGTCAAAGGTTATTGACAGAAGGAAGGAATCGACTATTTTGATACCTATGCATCGGTAGCCACAATAACATTTATTAGGATATTATTCACGTTAGTTTCGATACATAACTTGCATGTTTATCAAATAGATGTTAAGACATCATTTTTAAATGGGGATCTTAATGAGTAGGTCTATATGGAACAACCCGAATGATTTGTTCTTCCCTAAAACGAACATAAGGTTTAGACATAATAACGTAGACAAATGTTTGAAACATACACCTAAGAAATGACATGAAAAGTTTGACTTAAAAATAATATCATTCGAGTTTAAACATATTAGTGTAGATAGATGTTTATATTCTAAAGCGTTTGATGATTAGGCGACATTTATATGTTTATATATTGACGACATGTTGATTATAAGTAATTACATGGACAATATAGAAAAACGAAAAGGTTTCTATCTACCACATTCAAGATGAATGATCTTGGATAGGTGGATACCATTTTAGGTATCAAAGTCACAAAGACTAGTAGGGGTTATTGTCTAAGTCAATCATATTATATTGAGAATGTAATAAACAAGTTCAAACATTTGAACATAAAAGAGTATAGTATCCAGATTGATCTAAGTTCAAACTTGTAAAGAATGATGGAAGGGAGATTGCTCAATTGGAGTGTGCTAGTGCTATAGGAAGTCTTATGTATGCAGTTCAATGCACAAAACTGGATATAACCTATTCAATAAGTAAGCCTAGTCTAATTTAGTAGACTAGGTTTACTAACAATCCAAGTAATGATCATTGGAAGACCATTGGGAGAGTCCTTGGATACTTAAAGAAAACTAAGAACTTAGGCATGCAATTTACTAAATTTTCGGTACTATTGGAAGGATTTACTGATACTAGTTGGATATCTAGTACTATAGGAAGTCAAAGAAACAAACATACATAACACACTCAACCATGGAATCAAAATTTGTAGCCATATCGAAGATCTCTTTTATGAGATACCATTTAGATCGAAGAATATTTTTTCAATACCTATCATATGTGGTAGTCAAGCCACATTAGCAAAAGTATACAATGAGATATACAATGGAAAGTCTAGACGCATGAGTCTAAGACATGACTACATAAGGAAATTAATCCAGGATTGAATAATTTCCTTATATTATGCAAGATCAATTGAGAATTTGACTGACCTTTTGACTAAACCTCTAAGTAGAGATTAGTAGCATCTACTTTAAGTATGATGGGGTTGAAACTCCTAAAATAAAGGAGGTCCACCAATGACGGTAACCTTACCTATCATTACTTAAAAAGGTAAGTCATTCGATATGTTGATAGTTGTAGCATTATTCAAATCCACAATGACCCTATCCTAGTTAAAATAATGCTGATTGTTACTGAAGTGAGGGATGTGCTTTAAGCTCTTAATGAAGTTCAGTGCTAAAATACAAATACCTCTAAAAGTAACAAAAGGTATTGGAAGAACTTCACCTAAACAATCTTCAAGGTGGTGCAACCTTAATAGAGAGTTGGAGTTTCTCTCTTAAAAGTTTGTTAAAAATGATAAGCTTAAGGGCATAATAGCGCTAAGCGAGTTATGAGGAATTTGAGAACACGTGGCACTCTTGTGTGTGTTCTTACCAGTATTGTCACATGAATTTATTGGTTTAAAGTTTCAGCTACTTTTAATTTCGACTTTACTTTGTTTGAATTACACTATGATTTGATTTAAATCGAAATATATCTCTATCTTATGCATGAGTATTGTATATTTCGAATATAAAACCTTGTTAATTTTGAACAAATGGAGAATTGTTGTATATTGGTTGTTCAAAACCAACAATAAAAAAAATTGAGTCATGCGACCGCATGGCTATATACCGAGACCAAGTGGTCTCGATGCATGTGAACCATGCGACCACATGGATTTGTACCATGCGGTCACACGGTACAATAATTCGATCGTTTCTGGCATATTTTTGGCCATTGCAAATTTGAAATTGGTGGTTTTTCACTTGATTTTTTAACACCATTTTGTATTTCAGGTCAAGGGCTATACATGGGTGAGCCATTTCAAGGGAAAGATGTTAGAGAAGCATCTTGCAATCCATACGTTGTTTCAAAAATAATCAAATCATGATTTACATTTATATTCATTCTACCTTCTTGTTCTTCAAGTTTTGGATAATTTTACTCTATGTTTTGGAGATTCTTTACGAGGCTTGTTACAATCTTCCAAACCATTTGTCGGAATACCCTTAAGTATCTCATAAACACCGGAAAGGGGGCAAATAACGTTTGAGGACAGCGATCTCACGTTCAAGCCTTTAAAATTGTCGTTGATTTCTTCATTTTGTTACTGCGATCTTTGTGTTCTCTCTTTTGTTTCTTCACCCTCCCTTTTCCTTATTTCCAACACTTGAAACAACAATAGACCAATTTTATTTAAAAAGAGTAAAACATAAACCCCATAATTTAATCAGATGGAACCTCAAAGTACATATGAACAAAAATTGACTTGCAATGATTCATATTAAACTAAAACTAAAGGACTGTAAGTGCAATAAGAAAAATATCATTTAGCATGAGAAACATGCTGAAAAACTACAAATTGGAAAATTTCCATCCCATTACCAGAACTATCAATCATGCCGTATGTACATTCTTTTAACATCATGGTTGACGCTATATCATGTGATGGCACATGATTGAACAGTTTAAAAAAAAAACACACACACACACACACACCACACACACTTTCTCATCCAACACTTTTTAAATTTTCACACAATGTAAACAAAACCCTCATTTAGCCCCCATTTTTTTCAAATTAAAATGGGTGGAATAATATTTGTTTAGAGAATAAGTAGTTGAAAAAGGTTGTGTAATTGAAAATAGGAGAGAAAAATAAAATTTAATTTAATGGACTCCAAATGGGGGTTAAGATGTAATCTACGAAATGTGTACTTAGCGTAATTCCTGAACTATTACTTCAATAATAAGCTAGTCCCTAAAATTTTGTCTCTTCTTAAATTTATGGATGCTTGTCCATATTGAAAAGGCAAATTATCTTTATAAAATTGGACATACAAATACCATGCGATAGTATGAAAGAGATTTACACAAATTTTGTCATTGTGATAAATGTGTTGAAGCACGTGAAAACGAGAAAAAATCTTTCATAATCGCTTATCTATTACTCTAGGAAGAAGTTAGCTCCAACCTTTTAAAAACGAGTAAGCTAATTTTCAGCCTTTTATTATGCTAATAAAATATTCTCGCTAAATCAATATGCAATTATTAAAATCATCGAAGTCTTCATTAAATAGTTACGTGAATCTTATGTATATTTGTCTTACCTTAAATTTATAGGCACCGTCCCAAGTTGAAAATGTGAATTAGCTCCATAAAAATTGAATATGTGAAGATCACATGATGATGTAATTGAGATTTGCATGCCTTTATTTGGAATAGTTGAAGATTATAGATGTTAATGATTAACTTGCTACTGAAACTATAGTTGAGGACTAAGGGTGCAATTTGTTCTAGAAAATTTGATTGAATTCAACAAACATAAACAAAAAGACTAAAAAAATGTGAAATAAGAAAAATATCATTTAACGCGAGAAACACGTGCAAATAAGCAATTTTCATGCCAAGCCCCTAAACTATTGGTCCAACAATAAGTTCACGATCAACTTTTAAAAGGAGTAAGTAAATACTCTTACTTCCATTTTAGTTCCAAAATCAGTCTGCACTTATGGAAATTCTTCAAATCTTTTATTCAATAGTCACGTGGACCTTGCGAAAACGAATATGCCTTAACTTAAATTTATGGAAATCAACCCAAGAAACATAAATTATTGTCATAAAATTGAACATTTAAATGCCACATGACTTATAAAAATTTACGATTATAATTGCATTTATTTAATCCTCGACCAAATTGTGATTTTAGAAGCTTTTCAAACTTCGTTTAATAGTTACATAAACATGATGAAAATATGATTTACTTCATACTTACGAGTATCTCTCAAGATAAGTATAAATTAGCTTTAAAAAGTGAACATGCAAAGGCTCGACAACAATGTAATGAATATTTACACGATCTTTGTCGTTTACTTATTTTGTAATTTTAATGAAAATTTAAGGTTATCCCTATTTGATTCAACTAAAATGTTATATAAAAATTAATAAAATAATATTAATAGTACATTAATGAGATCCACAATTTTGTAATCACATATTCTATTAAATTTTATAAAAATTTACTGAAAATCTGATTTTTTATTTAAACCAAACAGGAGCTTAAAGTTCAACCAATATAAAAATATTTTCAAGGACTAATTTGCTACTAGAATAATGATTGAGGATTAATTATGCAATTGTTTCCAGAAAAACTGACATGGGAGTGAATAGAATTAAACAAATATTAAAGGACTCCAAGTTAAATAAGAAAAAAGGGTAAGTAGCACAAAATGTCTTATCTTTCAATGTTATTGTGTAAAACATACACACCTTTCTTTTTTGGTATTTTTGCCCCTATTTCAATGTTCATTGCAGAAAACGTTTTTTTCACTATTTTTAATGTAAAATGATCAAAATACCCTATCATTTAAATAAAACCTAAAAAAAAAAGAAAAAAAGAATAAATTACAATATTAAAAATTGCAAATGAGTCTAAATAATTATTAAAAGACCTAATAACATAAAACGTTCATACGTTTCAAATTGGTAAAAATAATATTTTTCGCAATGAAACGTGAAAATAGGAATGAAAATGTAAAAAAAAAATAAAAAAAATGAAACGTAGGGACGTTTTTAGCAAGAAGTGTAAAACATAAGAACGTTTTGTGATATTATGCCTTATTAAAATATTAAGAATAACAAAAAAAATCCTCTCTCTCTTCTCTTCTTCTCCAAATGGGATTGCCAAGTTAGAGGTAAATAAACTCCCACCAACCATCGCCTAAATCGCTGAATCATTTGTTGATATTTTAAGACCTTGAAAAGAGACGCTTTGGTGATTATAGTCGATTGGTATGTTGGAAATGACATGGGTCTCTCCAGAACAGATGATACCGCCAGTATTTGCATTAAAGTTGGGTATTTTGGTTTGCAATTCCGAACAAATCTACTGACATGAATGTTTCAACGTTGGATGTTGGGTGGTATGTGTTGAGGGAAGTGAGGGCTTTTCGGTGGTATGGTGGTCCAACAGTTTGGGTGGTGGTTTGCTGGAGTTTTTTGGCTTCTAAAGTGGCTGACCCATTTGGAGAAGAAGAGAAGAAAGAAAGAGATTTTTTTTTTATATTTTTAATATTTTAATAAGGCCTAATAGTAAAAAAATCTCTATGTTTAACACTTCTTGCGAAAAAATGTCCTTACGTTTCGATTTTTTTGCGTTTTCATCCATATTTTTATATTTTATTGCGAAAAATGTCATTTTCATCAATTTGAAACGTAGAGAAATTACGGATATGGTTATGATATTAGACCTTTTAATAATTATTTGGACTTATTTGCACTTTTATTTTATTTAAATGTGAGGGTATTTTGGTTATTTTACAATGCAAATGGTAAAAAGGACGTTTTCTGCAATAAAACGTTGAAATAAGGGTGAAAATACTAAAAAATGAAAAATGTGGACGTTTTATATAATAACATTGAAAGGTGGGGAACTTTTGTGATAATTACCTATAGAAAAAAATATCCATTTAGGGTGAGAATCATGTTGAAACACGTGGCATGATCTTAGATAGCAATCGAGAACCTTCCCACCGATATAGCCCGTCCGATTATTTCCCTAAACCTATTTTCTCTCCACGGCAAACCAATCCAACCGTCAAAATATCTTCCCGCCAATCAATCTCAGCCGTTGCTTTACTAGTCCCCCTCCATAAATAAACCCAATTATTGTTCCATTTGTGTTAAATGGTCTCTGTTTCATTTCCTGTGGCTCAACTTCATTCTCACACCTGATCTATGTTATTTCTATTCATCTGTTTTGGGAATACTGTAGATCGTGAAACGATCTATAATTTGATTATGGATTTGAATATGTTCGTTGAGGGTTTCGATCCTTCACGGTCTATAATTTGATTATGGATTTGAATATGTTCGTTGAGGGTTTCGATCAACAGAGAACTTTCATACATCGCCTAAGATGTATGATTTTAGATTGGATTTGGTGAAGGTCTAACGGATTGATGAAGGTAATTTTCACATCTTACAACAATTGTTTGATTTCTCAATCAGGGCATGTTTGGGATAGCTTATTTCTGAGAAAGAAGCTTAAAAACTTGCTTCTTGCTTACTTTTCCTTGACAGTACATCTTAGAGATAATCTAAGACATTCATTATTTGAAATTGATTTGTCGTTTTTCTTTTTTTTTAAAGTTGAGGTTAAGTTCTTTACAGCGTGTTTTTCCAAACATTGTTTATGATTTCTCTACAGTATTGAGGTAGATTCCTGCCTAGTGCCCTGTATGATCATTTTTTTACACTTTGTTCTTGCTATGTAGGTTCATTTTCCTGATGCAATTGACTGATATTTTCGGGCTGGAAATGATTTTTCGCCGAAGAATTAAAGAACGAGGAAATGCATTTCTACTGATTTTGTCTGCATAAGATTCTTGTGGTATCATGATTGGTATGGTTGTTTGTTTGTTATGCTGTATGAGCGACGTTCCTTTTGACATGTTGAAACCTATGACGAATATGAGCATAGGATGAGAAGTTACCGAGAGATTACAGAGATGAATAGCTGAATGTGGTGTTTGTCTTACGGACCATTGCCATGATGGGTGCGCTCTCATGGCAGGTCGAAAGATCTCAATAAAAATATCATTTTTTGTTTAGAGGGGAGATGGTACGGGGTTTTGCCCGACTCTCCCTTCTGTGTGCGGCCTCCTTTTCCTTTGCTGCCTTTATTTTTTTGTCCTCGACCTGTCTTATGTTGAAAAATTTCTATTCTGGTATGGCAGTCGAGGGAAGGTTTAGTGTGCCAACTGGACAACCACACACTTCTTGCCTCTATTCCCCTAATCCTTTTAATCAAACGCGTTCAGTTTAGTCCACAAAATCTAGATGCGATTATAGATTCTTGTTTTGATGAAAATGGAACATAAAATATTCCCGTGAAAGTCAAGACTGCAAGCTTTGCCAAGGGATTGGGTCTACTGAAGCATAATTTTCCTAAGAGGTGCATAATAGAATACTTTCAATTTCTCTCTTATATTAAGTTCTACAGACATATTTAGTTCGACCATGTGCTACATGTCACTTGACAATTTGTAATTTATGAGCTATCTTGATTAATCAGTAATGTTCATACATCAGCACACGTTATTTATAACATTAACGTATCATACCTAGCTTCTAGCATATTGACTACAGAGTGTAATAAGAAAGTAATTGCATGCAATTTCGTACCTGTTTGATGGCAGTTATTTGAGATATTGAACCGTGACTTTTGAGGAAAATGTGTAGCTATAAAGGAGAAGTTTTGGTTTACGTGCACAGTATAGTAGAGAATGAACGTGTAGAAAAATCAGTTTTTAAATAATGATTTTCAAATAGAAGTTGGTGTTTAATCATTCCTACTGATGTAGTAACAGTTTGTACTTATGATTAACATCATTAATAATTAATCTACGAGCATGAATCCGGACTTGGGTTTCCATGTCAAACAACCAACCAACTTGTTTAAGTCGTCGTCCAAGCCCATATAAGTTTGATTAGTGTTTAGCCCCTCTTCGGTGGGGATTAAAATCAGACTTTTAATAGATATTAATAGAAGTTCTGAAATGTGTGGTTGAAAAGTTACTGATCTCATGAATTAAATATAAAGTTAAAATTAATCGTTTATTTTGATTTAATTAAAATATGAAACGGGAATAATGTTTAAATAATGTTGGATATTGCTCGTAATGTCTAATATCTTGTTAGATGTTTCTGTTTGTGGGTGCCAATCTTGAGCTTTAAACTATTCAAAATGTTGGTATGATTTCTTTGGGTCTAGCACCATATTGAATCTTTGCTCTTCATCTGGAAAGATAATTGAGGCAAGAGGAGTATCGAAGTCCTTATTATGTTGTTTCTATTCATATATTGTGAGATTTTAGTCTTAACAAGGCAACACTAAGTAATATAATTTTTTACCCCTCAAGCTAGCTTCTAATAGCAACTGTAAAATTATGACTGTGTGTCAATACAAAGCAAGATTTGTCACAAGCAAATATAATTTCGTTTTATTTACTGCCTTGATTCTTTCAAATTCTAAAAGAAATGTGATGTTTAAAATTATCAATTCTGCTTGGCAATTGAATTCAACATTTGATACAGAATATTTTTAACATTTGTTAAATTTATTTAACAGTTATCTCATTTTGCCGTCTATTGCATAATTATGCTTTTGAAGCAGAGTTTATTTAACATTTATCCTGTTATATAGACATATCTGGCCTCGATACTCTTCCTGTAAATGTGATGAAAGTTGTAAAATTCTCAAAGGCCATCTTGTTTGAATTAGTTGAGGGTTTAGATGTTCTAGTCTTCTAGATAATTGTTACTTGGTGAGCAAGGGTGTCATCGGGTTGACCAAGGCTACATGATGGTTACCATTGCTACTGGTTGCTGGTAATAATGAGTCTCCTGAAAGTGACTATGCTTGATGGCCATTTTCAATCACTCTTTGATAAATGTTGCTGCTGCTATTAGTGCATTAATTGCTGCTGCTGCTGCTGCTGCTAGCTGTTATTGTGCCATATACAGTCACTAGTTGTCATTGATTGCTGCTGCCTCTTTCCATATAAATTGCTGCCTCTTCTGCTGCTGTTGCTACTGTTTCTTGGATATGCTGAAAGTATTAGGCTTGGCATTTCAGATTGTTGCCTTTCCCTGGTACAATCGCTCGCTGATATTGATGTTGCTGCTGCTAGGACTTGCTCCCTTGATGATCAGAGTTTCTGCTTCTGTCGGGTTTTACATGCATGTAATTCCTACTGCTGTGGGTGCTGCTTACTCTTTCCTCTTGTTTATCCTGAAGTTAAAACTGCTTTCTGCTATTTGTTTTGAGGTGAAGAATAAAAATACGTCCCCTTCCAATGAATACTGTTTGTTCCAATTTAGCTCTGGTTCCTGCATCAATTGCCATTCCTTACCGTTGGAATCCTGGCGGGCGGTAAAGTAAATTAATTACAAGTTTTTGTCTTTGCAGAGGGAAGTGTCATTATGCAGTTCAGAACACACTATATTTATCTATTTTTCATGAATTTGAGTCGAGCAAGAAAATTGTGCGCTGAGTTAGCCCCCGTTTGGCCCCCATTATTTGGATTTATAATGGGGGAACAGTGTTTATTTGAAGATTGTGTGGTTAAAATGTTTTCGATTTGAGTGCAAAAATATTTTATTGAAGATTGTGTGGTTGAAAATAGAAGAGAAAAAATTAAATTAAATTGAAGGGTTTTAAAGGGGGTCAAACTGTGTTTAGTTTACTTGTTTTGTTTTCATTTTGGAATTGCTAGTCTGTTTTGATTAGATATCTCATGATGATGGTTGTCTTGGCATATTTCGATATACCAATTGTATAACCTGAATCTCTTTGCAGTTTACACCTAAAATGTGTTTATTTGGTGGTTCAAAATAAGCTTTCTTTTGGAAAAAAAATAAAATTACCGAGGGTTGTATGGAATTGGGATTTTGATGGATTTTAGAAGAATAAAAGGTTTTGTTTGATGTGCAAAAAAGGAATGAGGGTGGAGCGAAAATAAATTTTGTTGGATGTTGAATTGTCTAAAACATGTTTTACTAAGAATTGTTAATTAAATGTGTATGATTGGTATAATTTTTTTATTTAGAAAAATATTGTAATTTTTGGATTTTTTAGTGTTCGTTTAGTTTTATTTTTTTATGAAAATTGTCTATTAAAGGGATATAATTTGTTGCAATAACGGATAGAATTTGTTTCAATTGGAAAAAAAAAATAATAATAAATTTCAAAGACCAAAAATCATCCTTCCCAATTCTTGAAAAAGGTGGAAAATGAGGGTTAGGAAAATCAATAGTCAAGAAAATTAGTCCAATTAATCATGCAAAAAGGTGGAATATAGATTTTAATATTCTGTTTCTATAGAAAATTTGTGCAATTGAGTGTGCTTAAATTTGAGTTAGTCATGGATTACATTAAAATTTTCAATTATGAATGTTCAAATTGTGTTTGGTGGTGATTAAAATCAAGTTTTTTTAGTATTACTCATAACGCAAACCTGAATTCTTCCAGTCAACATGGCCAATTCCAATGGTTATCTTATACATGTCGATGTTAACATTCTCCTCAAATTAAATATTCTTTGACCCATTGGTAACTCTACTTTTATCTGTTTTTAGAAATTAAATCCGAGAAAGGTAGAAGCAAGCAGGGGTTCAATTTGGCTTTTTCAACCAGCAAAAAGAAATTTTTTTAATACTTTGTTATGAGTACACACCTTGTCTGATTTTTGTTACTAGTACTGGCCCTTACTCTATTCCTCGGGAATGGCAGGCCTGATAGTTCTTGTTTGATTCCCATTTTTTTTTGGAAAAATTCATTTTTCGAAAGTATTTTGACATCATTTCAATCATATATTCTTTAATAAAATAATATTAAACGTAAATTCAATTTTTTTTTTAATTTTTTAATCACACATTTTCCATCAATACAATATTCAAAAATTCATTCTTCCCAAAAAAAAAAAGGAGCTCAAACAAGGGCATATTAATGAAATTTAACATGCGTTCGTAAATATTTTACCAGTATTATTTATTTTTTACCATCGATTCAACTTTCGATGCTTCACCTTGTAACTTTTCGCCTGCTCACAACTAGTACAAATCACTGCAAACAATGTAATGAAGCACAAAAATCGTTATGCTCAAAGAAAGAAACACATCTACAGTGCGATAAATCAAACTTTCTTCATTTATGCCCCGATATATATACCAACATTCTCTTCAAAACAATTAACAGCACGAGAATTCTTTCGAAAATAAAGAAAATCAACCCGAGAGTCCAAGACGGTCCAGTACATCGATCGAGTAGAGACTTCTATCTTTTGACTTTCCCATTTTTCCAAAATTAACACTAAGAAAATTTGCATCCAAAATGGACATACTAATGATTGTGTTAGCCGGTAAAGTGAGACGAGGCATTATGATAATATGAGCAACTATGCAAGCCGCCTTTTAAACTTTCGGGTTGTTGTTCGATAAGTACGGACCAACAAACCAACTCCAATTCCGACCCCCAAGCAAATGCCAAGGCCTATTCCAACACCCACTCGAACACCGGCATTAAACCAAGATAGTTCCCCGTCTTCACCTTCAACATATTCCGTCCGTCTCCAATACATGTCATCATAGTCTTCATCGCTTTCTGGTTTATAACTTCCGTACTCTGCAACCTGAAAAGGTAAAATGAAATATTCAAAATGACTCGGATAAGTACTAGTGAATAAGATTAGATGGCAATAAACAGTATTTTAGTTTCTTTTTCTTCTTTAATGTAGTCCACTATCTGGAAGTATTGTACTACATATCAATGAAAAAAAGACGAATATTATGACTTACAGCGACTAGCTGTACATTAGTAGTTCGCTCAATAAGGACTACAAAGTACTAGACACTCGGATATGGAAGTGACTATTCCAATGCTCCTACCTAATATACCGTTTAGTAGCATTTCTTGGCGTTGTGTTCGTTATAAACATATGCCATATAGCGTCTAAATAAAACAAGCCCATGTGCCATGCCAATGTCCAAGCATAGATTTTCTAACAAGTACTTTTAGCAATGATAGAAAGCTCCATGAAATAGAAACCAAAGTGTAGTTTGACATAATTTTGGAGTAAGAAACAAAAATCTATGTTTCTCGAAAACAACATAGACGAAAATGAATAAGCGTTAAGCAATCTTATCAAACGAATTTACTAATTAGTATTTATGAGACAGATGGGGATAACATGTACAGAATAGTATAAAATTCTCAAGAAAAACTGGAAGTTATGGTCATACAGATCCTTGATAGATAATTGACCTCCAAAAAGTTGCTAAGGGATGCCAAACAGTGATTTAAAGGGCCCCACAATTGAAGACTACCTACCTAGTTTTTGTGATGATGAGACCCGGGCACGTCAGTCTTGATCGGGATATGGATAATACTTGAGGAAACACACACACACACACAAGAGAATGCTATTTCAATATGTGTGCCTGCCTGCCCATACCCTTATGACATGTTGAGGATAAGACTGCTTATAGTCTACGATTCAATTCCTAAAGAAACTGGCCTTTTTCATTGCAGATAGACATGTTTCGCAAGAGGAAGCAATAACTGAATGATAAGATAAAATGATGGGATCTCGTGCTCATATTCATGCTTGTGCTTTGAGCATAAATATTAGAATCAATGGCAGCAATAGTATAGGTAACCTTTTGAAGACAACTTATTAACGAGCACGTAATTAGCAATAATTCCGAATACGAATATTTCCCATGCCAGGTATACCTTTTATTGCTTTTCTGCATTTCAAATTATTGCTGTAATACATACAAGAATGCTATGAACCTTGAGCTAAGCACGAGGTATGGGATTCTTAGTTTTTCGGGGTATGTTCGACTAGCTGTGTTTTCATTAGCACGAAGATATGGAGTAAGTAGAATGAGAATGCAAGTCTCTAGATGTCACATATGTCAAGAACAGAAATGTTTGGTGCACATTTGATATGCAGTACTAGACATGACTCGATAGTATAATTAACAAGATTTTAGCTTTATTTTGTTTTGTAATACTATCAGGTGCTATCAAGTGCTCCATACAGAATATGCCATTATCGAACAAAATTACCTGTAGATCATGTCCAGATGCAACATCTTCATGGGACTCGGAGGCATCGCATTCTGGAATCATATCTAACATTCCCTTTTTATTTTTCTTTGCATGATTAAGCTGCAACGTCTTGGTTAATATGATTGGTGTTCCCGAGAAACAACCTGCAACATAAACTTCAACTGTAGGCAACGATGATTCAGCGCCCTTAATATGTTTCCCCTTGAGAAATCCACTGCCACCAGTCATTACTGATTCACAATTCATACTCCACTTCCGGGCCAAATTGTTTGATTCCTTCATAGAACCATTGGCACGAGACATTTCCAAAATCCCAGAGAGCACGAGCTCCTTTTTATTAAAAACTTCAAACCTTGCACTACCATTTAATCGTATACTGTCAGTGCTAACAAATGTAGCCTCTTCGGATTTCTTATCTACCCTATCCCTTCGGAGAAGGCAAGAAACTCTTTTCAACTCAATTGAACATCTTACACCATTTACTTCAAGGAGAGTGTCAGGGATCAAAGGGATATGATCAAGAGTGAGAAATTCTGGGGTCGAATCATCAACCCTGAAATTGCTGATTCTAACATAGAACACTCTTGTATCAAACCAAGGCAACGAAAACTTGCTCGAGGATTGGTACGAGGGATGCCGGATAATTAGACTGGGATCTTTCACATGTCCATTGCTATGCGTTTTATAAGAATTCACCATCTTTCTTGAACTTAGTTTGCACCAAACCCGTTCAAGAACATCGATAGAACCGGATGAATGCAATCTTCAAATCCAGGGACACCCTGTTACAATATCAACATTAATAAAAGCAAAGTATTGTGGGAATCAATAACATATTGCAGATAAACTAAATGGATGTTAACGAAATTTTTCATTCCCCAGGAATTTTTCACAAACTTCCTAACTAACTGGATTCATAAGCTCGTTATTTAGTACAAATCAGTGAAATGACAGAATTAATATAAAAGGACTCCAAATAGCAATTTAGGCTTTGTTTGTGCCTCATTCTACCACATTTTTTTCTACGGTACTCATTTTCCACCACACATTTTTTATTAAAATAATATTACACGTAAATAAAAAAACTTTTCCCTCTTTTTTAATCGCACATTTCAACGTCAATCACTGTTCCACGATACATTTCTGACAAATAATGGGCACAAACAAGCACTTAAACCAAAAAAAATATAAAAGCTCAAATTTAGAATCAATACCTCAGAGAAATACGAAGTTAAATAATGACAAAGATATTAATGGATATTACCAGTAGCAATAAAATCTGATCTATAGAACTGAAATCCTTATTACGAGGAAAAATGAAGACAAGCCTAACTACCACCCTAATATTTTGACCATACCAACAAAATTAAACAGGGATTAAAAAGTAATTCCATGAATCCTGTAAAACACATTCAAACAAAAAATCTTAAAATCTAATTATACAGGGAAGCAAACAAGCTAATTAATGAAAATAAGTGAAACCCATATCAGAATTCATAAGAAGAAAACATTAAAATTTTTTTTTTTTTTTTTTTTTTTTTTTTTTCTTTTACCATAAATGAATAAAGCAATGGATAGAAGAGCGGAAATTTGTGGGTTTCTGGAAAAAATCAAGAAACATACGAAAAGTTCTATAAATACACACCAAACTATTTTTTTATCATTTCATCTTACCTTTTCTTTTCTTCTTAGAAGATGGACTTTTAATTGAGCTTATGCAGTATATACACACAGTATATGATGGAGAAGGGAGAGAGAGCTGGAGCAAAAGATGCCAACAAGATTGCCGGCAGTAAATAGAAATACACACGTCACCCAAGCCGACCTACTCAATAAACAAAACCCAATAAAAAAGGGGGAAAAAGTGTGAATAGACGCAGTTGGAGTGATGACAATTGACAAAAAGCATACAAATTTCGAGATTTATAATAAAAATAAGATCTAGCTATTTTGTAAAGTTCATTAATAAATTATCTTTGCAAAAATTGATTTACTTTTGTGAAATATAGTTCATTAATACACTGATTTAAGTAAAAATGTTGCATAATTGTAATTAAAGATTTCTAGAAAATCACTCTGCTTCTTGAAATAGAAAGCTACAGAAAATGGAATCCAAAATCAGGGAGCTTTTGAGGCTAAAGCCCTTGTGACAACCCCCTGTTGTCATCCAAGAATAGCTCAGCTTTTGATCTCCTTCCCCACTCAATGCTTTGTGCACCAAAATTATATGCTGCGACACAGTAGTTTTATTTCATTGATAAGAAACGAATATTTTGATTACGATTCTTGACCCGCATGATTTGTGATTGAGACTAAGATTGTAATCAAATATATTTAGTTCAAAGTTTCAACAACAATGTCAGCAGTTCGTGACGTGAGAGTGAAATGTGCCGACGATAAACTTAAAAATCACTTAACATTCATGTCTTTTCTAGCTCATTAGTCAATTAATTGAGAGTGTAAGATGCCTTCTCTAGTCGATTAGTCAATAAATTGAGAATGTAAGCAACTTATAAAAGAAGAATTATTAAATTATAAAGTGACTTATAAACTTATAATTACTTGAACACCATATCTTTACTAGTCCTACTTTAAAGAGTGCATCTAATATACAATGGAATTGAAAAGTTTCTCGTTGGAGAAATCTTGAAAGGGATTGCTTATAAGGATATAATTACTTTTTTTCTGCCAAAAAGCTTAATTTTTTTTATTTGGTTTGACTGAATATATTAAGACAAACACATCCATATGTAGTGCGAGGTATATTCTATTCGAGTAAACTTTGGTTCCATATTTGCATGCCTATTGGTGCATGAATAAATTATATAGTCATGGAGGGGCCCTTTTGAGAAAAAAGATGGATAGGTCCAAAAGTTTGCTTTATGTTTTTCGAAATAATCTTTTCTAGTATATAGTTTCATGTACATCTCTTTGTTTTTCATACCACGTCATAACTTGACACAAAGTATTACCATAAAAAATTTCATGCAAAACTTTCTTTTGTTTTGAAGTAAAGACTATAAATTATGTATGTCGTCTTTATAAATATCATAGACACACTAACAATAATAAAAATAAATAGTATTTCTATTTATATGATCTCCTTTTCATTTTTTAATGTACAAAAATGTTAAGTGTATAGAGTGCTGTACATTTTTTTTCACAATCTTCAGTTTATTGCCCGTGCAATGCACGGGCATTGTTATTTCGAGGGTAATATTAATGTTCCTAGATAATATATTTATTTCTTCTTAAACTTTTAATGCATAATATAGCATTTTTTCATATACTCGCTTCTCCAAAGTTAAGATTATAGATACTCAACTTTATTATCAAACGTCATGAAAGTAGGAAATAATTATGAAAAAACTCTAATATTTATTAAATGGCAAATGGAACCTAATAACATTGAAGAACTGCAACAGAAATTCTAAACCTAGATGACAAAAATTATCAAGTCAAGGTAATAAAAGCACCTTCTTTCTCCCCTTCGCATGGAACATGATATCCTACCAGCAGATTTTGATACTCGAAAATCCAATAAATGTCAAATCACTATGCATGATTCTAAATGGCAATAAGTAAATTGAACAAAGAACTAATCTTATATACGGAACCAGTCCCCAACTTGTGCTCATATTCCTCTGACTTCATTTCTTTCTTTGCTTCGGTTAGTAATCCCCCAACTCCCATTTTTATCGATTCATTTGGTCTTTTGAGAATTTTCTTCCACCTCTCTTTGAGTTTCATGGACTATGTCAGTCACAAGTCTTATGGGATTCTCATCATCCATGGATTGAGTGTTGTTACTATTGTTTCTTGTGGTGGATGATATTGAGGTTTAGCCATTCACATATTCTATTAATGTAAATAACATTACTAAAAGAATTCAACAAGTTGATAGAACCAAAATTCAATCTAAATCATGGGAAAATATAGATAATAAAAATTCGATGCCAAATAATACATTCAGTAAGTTGCCTTGTCACATGGGCATTCTTTCCATCTGAAACATACAAATAATTTGATGTGATTAAAAATCAGATTAACCATCCAAATTTTCTTCTATCAATATAATCACTTGTAATAAATGAAATATGCATCGAAGATTTGATGTGATTTAAAATAAAAAATTCCCTTTTCAACCATGAAATCCTTATATTTTTCTATTATTTATCTAGTAAAGCCTGGCCATTTGCATGACCCGACCTTTCATAACTCATTTATGAAAGGTAACATGTGCCAAGGTCAATGTTAGGATCAATATACTTCTATCATATATTTGAAGTCCAATGGAAGACAACCTCTTTCCACAAGTTGCATTTGATTCACCAATGACAAGGAAACTACAACCTGAAGATGTAATTGATTTCAGTTCCCGGGAACACAATAGAAAAGGCTTTAGCAGGATTACCAAAGCTAAAGTTCCAACTCATGAAAGAGAATCATTAATAACTGCAGTATAAAATACCAGCACTTCCCAGTTTACAATTACTATATACGACGTTTAGGTGGGCTTATATAAGCTTGCTTAGTTCACTCATAAGGCGGAGACTTTTGTTGATGAGAGAACAACATCTTTTATGTTATTCTAAATAATTAATCTTAGTTTCAAAACATTTTCACTTGTATATCTAGTTTGGGTTTTAAATTCCAAATCATGTAAAATTCAAAATATATAGATAAAAAGATGATTCATACTTCAGCATTCAGATTGATCCCACAACAATTGACGACTTCGTCGGTAACTCTAGAAACCATGGTAGAAGGATCACAATATTAGATATATGAGAAAAAATATATGCCATTCTATTGATTAAAGATTTACTGCCCAAGGCGCCAAGGAGAAATTCACTCAGCCAATTTATCAATCTGAGCTCCCCAATTACCTTTGCCAGCTCCTCCACGCTTTACCTGATTTTTGCAATGGAATGAGAGTACAATGGAATATAAATGTCTAAGGATTGCAAAGATGCAAGGACACAAGAGAGATTAAGTTAGGAACAAAGAGGGTGTTCAATTTCATATTTGCTAGCATTTTTCAATTTCATCAAGCTGATACAATAAGAATTGAAATCCCGAATCTAAGTTGTCATTGTTATTTTCTTTCTCAAATCTCAGCAATAAAACCTCTGATTTCTAAACAAATCTTTTTCCAACAAAAAAAAAGAAAAGGAAAACAAAGATCTTTTCAAAACTTTCAGTAAACTTAAAGAGAAGCAATAAAAATGAAGCAATGCACTAAAGTTTAATTTTTGGAACTCAATTTCAAGCTAGAGATCATCAGATCAAAATTGATTTTGACATCAGCATCAAGATAATCAATCAATCCCCCTTTTTTTTAAAGAACAATAAAGTATCTGAAAATGATCATATTCTTAATTTCTTTGTTTGCATTTTGTATCATCATCAATTAGAGCACAAAAAGCAAGAAGAAACAAGAAAGCCAAATTCATTGAAGACAACAAAATCCATATGAAATCCAAAATTAAATACTTTCAACTAACAATTAGAAGAAAATTTTGAATAAATGCACACACATATAAATAGAGATAGAAAAAAAGATTACAATATCAAGAGGGGCTTTAAGTGGATTCATAGTACTTATGTTTCCACGAGAGAAAAAATCGAAATAAACATTTCTTACCACTGGTGCAGATCTTCGTTCTGTAGTATTAGATTCTGTTTCCAATGTACATTATGGAAGTGGGTATTTCCTGCAAATGAACATTTGAACCTGAGATATGAGTTCTTATTAGGCCATTAAAAGCAAGGAATTAAGGCTTCAAAAAATTAAACGAGCAATATCATCAGGAGGCCATGGACATTATATATGCAAACTTATATGAAATAATAAATATAGGTCATGAAAAGAAACAAAAATCAATATACAGGGCATATTATTTTTGCTAAGAAATGGGTCGAATTGCATCATGCTCATAGGGCAAAACACTTTGTATCATGCTCGTAGGGCTTCTCTTGTATATTATTAACTTAAAAGGTGGCACGAAATATATTGAACAAGAAGAGAATCATATATTTATTTAAAATTAATATTCAATTGGAGAACTAAAACAAACTTAGTTCTATCAGTGAACAGTCTATAGCATCTGCAAGAAAAACATTAAAATAGCACATTCATCTACAAGATTATTGATCATAAGCAATAGTAAGCAATTAGTATGAGAAATATGTACGAGGAGGCAGCCTCTCTGTGCTGTGGCCAACGATGTACCTCCCAGCAAGAATAGGCCGATGATCGAACAGTTGAAAGATGATTGCCATATATCATGTTTGCTTTTGGAATTTTGGATTATCACCTATCAAAGAATGTAAAATCTTTTTAGCCATTTTCACTCCCCTCACTTCAATGAAGGTATCAAAATCCCAAATGTCTTGTCTAGAATTTCTCCAACCTTTTCGTATACCCAACTTCCAATGCACTGGCTTTTCTTCTGTAATGCTGTCCTGTTTGCTTTTGCAATTCTGGATTATCACCTGTCAAAGAACGTAAAATCGTTGTACCTATTTTCACTCCACTTACTTCATTGAAGGTATCAAAACCCTATATATCTTATCTTGTCTAGAATTTCTCCAACCTTTTCGTGTACCCAACTTTAAATGCATTGGTCTCTTCTTCTATAATGTTGTGACCACCCTTTCAAACCAAGGACTGAAAAATTCAAATTCTAAAGCAAACATACAAAATTCTTTCAACAGGCCTCTGATGCAAATAAAATGAAAACTATCCAGATTCTGGCAATATTATTTGAAGAATTTCAAGCAACAGAAATTGAGAGAATCTCTCTCCTTTCCGTATTTACATAATCCACCAAGATTTTTCCCTTAATTACACACCCTTTTAGCTAAATATAATTACAGAGCCAGAATCGATTACCTCAGAACACTTGATATCCACCATATCAAGATTCTATCTCTGCAATAGAAACTACCGTCAATTATCTTCTAGTAAATAAGAAAGACCAAAAAAAATTCGTTCGTCCTCTCTAAAATCTAGAGATAACCCCTGAAATTTTCCCTAGAATACCTATGAATCCTCATAAGACCTTTTTGCTATTGTCGTGTATTATTGTTCCAAGATCTTTACTTGAACTGAAAATAGTTCGATTTTCTCTCGTGCCTTTGTTTGAAATTTTAATTAAACTTTCATAAAAAGGGAAAAATTTTCACAGGATCTGCAGAAGTGATCAAGAAATTAAAGAAATTTACAGGATTGGAAAAAATTGAAGGTCGATTCCAGTAATTAGTTTGAATCTTACCTTTGCTCTCCTTCTTAGGGTTTGCTTTGGCTCGGTTTGTCGAGAAAGAAACTTGTGAAAAAGCAAGAGAGAATGAATGAAGAAAAAGAAAGCAACATGCTCTTTATGTAAAATATCTATATCCTATTGAATAACCAGATAATGAACATTAAAGAACCAGTTTCAGTGTGAATCGGAGGGCAGAAAAATGAACAGTAGAGCCAATATTTACTCTTTTATATAAAGGCAATGAAATGAAATGATATAATTAATATTAATGATAAATTAAAATTAACTAAGTACAAACTCCAAAAATTCAATTCATTTACAAGCAATGAAATGTTAAATAGATGTTGAGCCGGAACGGAAAGGAGTGATGGACTACAAACACCTCTCTAGATCACATGAAGGTGACAAGTCAAACAAAAAGAGTCATCTGTTTTAAGTAATAAGGAAAAACGGTGCTTCCAAAAAACGAGTAACCCAAATCTCGAACAAGTGAATTGTATTGAAGACACCGTCCACAAATTTTGAGA
Source organism: Olea europaea var. sylvestris (assembly GCF_002742605.1). NCBI lineage: Eukaryota > Viridiplantae > Streptophyta > Magnoliopsida > Lamiales > Oleaceae > Olea > Olea europaea. The sequence continues at coordinate 116,587 of NW_019230035.1, forward strand.
TTTAAACAATTTTTATAAAGGGGAAAAAATATCAAAATCAAAACTCGTCTTATATTGATCGTAATAACACAGTTGAGGAGGACGAAATTAGTCATTGGAACTTTAGGGCAAAAGGACGTTGATTTCTCAGAGCTCTTCGTCCTTTCCACTTCAATGCCTTCATCCTCTTCAAAAATCAAACCGAAAGCATCTAAGAAAGTGAAATTCAATCCATAAATCCAAGATTTGAATGATAGTAGTCAAAGTATGAGATATTATCACCTTGCTTCGAGCCTCGGTCTCATCTTACTTGTTGGATTTTACCTTTCTTCTTCCTCCCTTTTAGGGTTTGATTTTGTTGTGGAACGAGGAGTCGATCAAAAAAAACTTAAAAAACAGAGAATGTGTGAATGAATGAAGTGAGAGAAAGAGAAAAAGGTTTGTACCGAAAATAAAAACAGAGAAAAAATTGCTACTCCACGCACCACGAAGCTCCTCTCCGTGCTGCGCGGAGTCTATCTTTCATTATTATTTTTTTTAACAAAAAACAAAACAAGAAAGAATTTGAAGTCAAAAAGTGTTGGCTACTTTGTTTGCTGTCAATTTGCATTAATTAGCACTCTGAACAAAGTAAATACGATCGAATTTGCTGTCAATTTTAAAGTCAAAAATTCTGGCTTCTATGTTTTGCTGTTACATAAGAAATAGTGATACGTGAGAAGAAATTAAAGTGTGATTCTCTTTTTTTAATGAAGGGAATAAAATTAAATATTTAATTAGGAAACGAATCTGAAGTCAAAAAGTGCTGGCACCTTTATTTGCTGTCCTGTTTGTATTAAATAGCTACAGTACAGCTTGTCAGCTTTTGTGAGTGTGAAAAGGTTCAAAAAAAATAGTGCTGGATTTCTCTCTGCGCTGCGCGTAGTGTTTCACCAACTCTCCGCGCTGCGTGGAGGCCCTCTTCTTCTTCTTTTTTTTTTTTTGTATAGTACGTATTTTTGGTAATTTGACCATAATTTTGGCTACGGTTATCAAAATTGCACTCATAACCCCAATTCGAAAAGCTCTTTTTTTGCACGCATGTCGTGGCATCGTTTTCAAGGTTAAAATTTGCAGTTTTCCTTCCAAATCCCTAATTATAGTTATTTTCTTCTTTTTATGTCATCTTTTATTATGAAAACATATTTTCTAGAGCCTATTTGAGAGTGATTTTGAGAATTAATTTTTTAATCATTAGGAGAAAAGTGGGGTCCACCTGTGAAAGAAGAAATCAAATATGACGACTGGAATAGTGAAATAACGGTCAAAAAATACTCCCAAACAGGCTGCTAATGTTGTAAATATTTATCCTACGTCCAAGAAAAAAAATTGACGTCATACTGATACACATAATTTATTTTTTTTTAGAAAATGATGTAAATTATATTAAAAAAGTTGTCGCAAAAAAAAAATATTCATAAAATAATTGATTTTTTTTTTAAGAAAAAAGACGAGTTATACGCATTTTTAAATGTAATGTTTAACTATTTTCAATATTCATTTAGATCGTTCAATGTGTCTCGAAACGAGCTTCGAAAAAATATAGAAGATTAATGAATTCGACTACCGTACAATCGTCGATGAATTTTTTAATTTATCCAACTCTCTCTCTCTATATATATATATACACACACATACGCGGAGCCAATTTTTTTTTAATTGGACGATTAATATTTTTTTTGTCAACTTTTTTAAGACACGTGTTTGATGTACGTTTAACTATTTTCGATATTCATTTAAATAATTCGATATGTCTCTAATATAATTCTCGAAATGAGTTCGATACAATATAAAAAATATATTTTTTTTATAGATGTTGCGTAAATGAATGGAAAAAAGTAGGGCGATAATAATTTTATTAGGAATTTTTACATCATAAAAAATAATTATTATTTTATTAATGTTTATTATTTTTTCGCGACAATTTTCTCAATATAATTTACATCACTTTTCTGAAATTGATTATTTGTGGGGAGGACTACTTGAACGAAAAAAAAGAGTTTGGAGCATTTTTCTCCAAACTATTTGGAGCAAAATGCTCCAAATTGCTCCGTGCAACACGGAGCATAATTTTTTTATTTTTACTTTTATATTATATTATATTTTATCTTATAACGTGACACAGACTTTATTTGTAGAATTTTTTTCTTATTGTTACTTTTTCCTCTTAATCAATTAATTTTTTAAATAATCTAATAAAATTTTTAACGTTATTTAGAAAATTTTCTAATAAATTTTTAATTTTTTTTAATCTCAAAAGGAACATCATTTAAAAAATTAATAATTTCGATAACAAGTTAACTTTAAAAATTCATCGACGATTGTACAGTAGTCAAATGCATAATTTTTCTATATTCTCTCGAAGTTCATTTCGAAATCTATATCATAGACACATCGAATGATTTAAATGAATATCGAAAATAGTTAAACGTAAATCAAATGCATACATTAAAAAGGTTGACACAAAAAAATATTAATCGTCCAATTAAAAAAAGAATTTTATTTATTTATTTATTATTATTATTATTATTATTTTTTGTCTCCTAAGGAGCCAGGAGCAAGTGCTCCTGGCTGCTCAGAGCAACTTATCAAATTTTTTTATTTTATTTTTTTAAGTATGACATCAATTTTTTTCTTTTTGTTTTTGGACGTAAAAATTCCTAATAAAATTATTATCGTCCTACTTTTCCCCATTCCTTTACGCAACATCTGTAAAAAACATATCTTCTATATTCCATCGAAACTCATTTCGAGAACTATATCATAGACACATCGAATGATCTAAATGAATATTTTACCTTATAACGTGACACAGAGTTTATTTGTAGAATTTTTTTTCTTACTGTTACTTTTTCCTCTCGATCAATTAATTTTTTAAATAATCTAATAAAAATTTTGACGTCATTTAGAAAATTTCCTAATAAATTTTATTTATTTTTTAATCTCAAAAGAAACATCATTTAAAAAATTAAGAATTTCGATAATAAGTTAACTTTAAAAATTCATCGACAATTGTACGGTAGTCAAATGCATAGATTTTCTATATTCTCTCGAAGTTCATTTCGAGATCTATATCATAGACACATCGAATGATATAAATAAATATCGAAAATAGTTAAACGTATATCAAACGCGTGTATTAAAAAGTTGACACAAAAAATATTAATCATCCAATTAAAATAAAATAATATATATATATATATATATTATTTTTATTTTTTTTTATTTTTTTGTGTCTCCTAGTAGCCAGGATTAAGTGCTCCCGGCTGTGCGGAGCAACTTATCAATTTTTTTTTTTTTAAGTATGACGTCAATTTTTTTATTTTTGTTTTTGGATGTAAAAATTTCTAATAAAATTATTATCGCCCTACTTTCCCCCTTTTTTTTTCCTGAGGCACGTTGACATCTTTTTTCTTTAAGTGGTAGGGGAGATTGAAATGGGTGGTGCACATTTTAGTAGTAGCCGTTGGAGGAGGAAAGCTATCTTAATCGTTGAAGAAACGAGAAAGCTCCCGGATCCTTATCTGTCATAGAGTTTTAGCTTTGTTTGAGCATCACATCACAGGCAATTGTATGGGTTCTTCTACAAGAACTGAGCCACACTCCGCGCATATGGTATTTTCGGTGGTGTTTGATTCTTAATTCTGAGCACGATTTTTTGGATGTAAAATTCATTAATCTTTGTTCCTAATAGTGAAGTTTGTTTTATATATTTGGTTTATAAGTCCCTTTAATTCTTTTTCTTTTCCTTGTCTTTATTATTTGGGTTTACGAATTTATTCAGCTGGAAAAATTTTTAACAGTCATCTCACTAAGCATTTTTTTTTATTTTGAAATTGAAGAATTAATTATTTTAGTTGATTATTTCTTTTTTATTTTTTAAATTTAAGTGAAACAATAAAAATTATAACGATAATCGTCACTAATAACAAATTCTACTCCCACAGTTTTTCATGATTGATATTTCAAATTTTAGTTCTGATTATTTTGCTTCAAGTCAATGGAGGACTTCAATTAATTAGATGTTATATTAAAGAGGAATTAATAAAAATTAGTTAAAGTAGTTAAAGTTATGCTGGTTAGTGTTAAAATTTTTCAACAATATGCTAATTTGTCTACGCGTTTTGGTCTCCACAGGGAATGGGCTAAATTACCTTGAATGATGTTCTTTCTAAGGAGTAAATATATTTTTAGATTATTATCAAGATTCAATCAATTGCTTCAAATTTTACAATTTAAGATTGAGAAGTCGTTTATGAAATGATTGTATAAAATAATTGAGTGGTGATGAATTAATGCTATGACCCCATTATCTCTTTTACGAGTTCCTGAAACTTCAAAATTTCCCAGAAGTTCATTATCTCCATCCAACATAAGCGTTCCCTCTTATAGTGGCAAAGACAATGTTCAAAGCCTCCCTACTCCATTTTCTGCAGTCAATAGTTGTAGGCCGTTGGGTCCCATGGGCCAATTGCATGCAGGCAACCTTCCAATTGAATATTGACCGGCAAAGACAAGCGTTCAAAAAGGTTGGAAAATGTAGAAAAATGAACTTAAATGAGGCTAAAACGCAAGCATATGTGTGGTCCAGAGAAGAAAGCGTGTCACAGGAATATGTTACTGTAGCAAAACTGGATAAATTGAATACAGTGTGAAAAGCTATGTGACACAAATGAATAATAGAATCAAAGCCCCTCTTTTAAGAGGTAGTAGATATGAGGTCCGCGATTATTTTAATTGTGGACTCCACCCTTAAATGTGAGAGGGCTGTCAACAGTGTACATATAGCATCCCTCTTTAATGTACGAGGGGTGCGGTGGGGTGGAGCATTGATTTTTGGATTAAGAACCAACTGGTCTTATCCAAAAATATTTCATTTAACGAGTTAGGTGAGACTTGCAATTTAATGAAATTGACGAAGAACTTAGCAAAATCAAACATAATCACATGCTTCGTAATTAATATTACTAGTTAATTACTTGGAAAAGAAGAACTTTATAAACAAATATCTATATTCTTATCCCCAATGATCTGTATACAATCAGGGTCCACTTGAGACTTGATGCAAATTAATATTATTTATCATTGATGATCATCAAATGACGTTAATATATGGTCTGTGAGGCATAAATTGCGTACCTTAACCCACATTAAGGTACGGAAAAAATTTATAGTAGAAATGAGTCTTCAAAGCACCAAAAATCTTCTAGCCAATACCTACTTAATAACTCATTTAACTTAATGGAAATAAACACGGTATTCCTAATTTTAAGAGAGAAAATTTTGGAGAAATCTTGTATAAGTTTGGCTGGGGACTCTTTGATATTTATATATAGACAACAACTATACTTTCGTCAATCATGGAAGTGGATGGTTTTCTCCTGCAATGATGTCCCTTCAATATTCAAATGAGGAGTTATCTAGGCATTTAATTAACCTATTACTTTAGCCCCTGTTTGACCCCCATTACATTAAATTACATTTATTTTTCTCTCTCCTATTTTCAACAACACAATCTTTCATAAAATAATATTACACATAAATCGAAAATTTTTACTTCTTTTTCAACCATTCATTTTTCAAAAAAACACTATTCCACCCATTTTTACTTCGAAAAATGGGGGTCAAATGGGGGCTAAATTAGTTTAACTCTATATTGACCATGTGGGTCACAAACGATTCACATGGTCGAGACCACTATTGTCACCACTATCGATGATATCATCACTTGTGATAGTATTATTCTCTAGTACTTGGAATGAGCCACCTCAAAATTAGGCAAGATACCGAGGGGGAATGCAAAGCAAAATAACACCAAGACAAAAAACAATTTCCCTGTTTGTGCCCCATTATTTTTTCATTAAAATGAAAAATATGACCGTTATCCATCACATTAAGCCATCACATTTGATTTTTTATCTCTTGTGTGGAGTCCATAACGATTATATTTCTCATTTTCATTTTTACAATAATGTGGCTCAAACGGCTGCAATATCAAGGCAAAGCTGCACCTGCAGAGCCACCAACCAGTTTATATGGGCACAAAGAATACCATCCTTATCCTGTGCATATCTCATTCATTTCTCCCAATGCAGGCTCCTTGGTATTACGGCGTTGTCACGAATAATGGCTCAACCCTCAGGCGGCCTTAATGTGCCATCTCCTTCTCAACAACAATCGATGTTATCAGATACACGTAACCCGACTCAGTCAAAAATTCTCTCCCCCGTGCAGAATAGAAGAAACACAAATGAACTAAAGATATAGAGTAATCCCGAGATGAGAAAAACCGCTCTCCAGCTATTTGGACCAGTGAGACTGAGAAGACTTAGCAGCTTCAAGAAGTCGACAAGTAAGATCAAACCCAACAATGCTGGCTAAGGTACCAGCCGTATTAGAAACACCCATAACTATTCTTGCATATCTTGGAACAGCATACTGTGATTTACTGCGAATTCAGCTCTCCCGAGTGCCAAAAAACCAAGAGCGACAGAAGAACAAAACACAGGTCCCTCCAAGGGTCCTGAAAATGGGAATAGCCATAGTATTCAAAATCTTTTCTTGTTCTTGTCACGGACAAGATTCTCTCGGTAATCAAGTAATATGCAATCACCCCACCAATATTAGAAAATGGAAACATGTTGAGAATAGGCATCATAGAAGATCACACTTCTTGAAGGCTAAGCTGAAGGCCTAATTCGAAGTATGTTGGAAGAGCATAATGGAAGGTTAAGAATGATTTTTTTTCCATGGAATTTTGTGCGTTCTCCACTTTCATCCTTCCACTCCCTTCAACTGGCAGCAACGAGTCCCCAAAACCAGCAGCAGCGGCTTTTGGATATTCAGAACCAAAGTAGAGACCACTTAGCACCTAAACTAGCTTCGGATTATGGACTTCAAAACTTGACCAGGCTTGGAAGCACTAGCATTACTGCAGCTGCACCAAAAAATTTGATCTTCTTCTTCTTTTTTTCCCCAAAAAGATAGGTGGTTCAATTCAATTAACAAAATAAAAAAAGAACTAATTTGGCATTCGGCAATATTGATCATTCTAGACCCTTGATCTCTCTTATTGATGCGTTTAATATCATAAATCTCTTATTCAAATTGCAGCGATTCATAAACCTAAACTGAACAAGAACAATTCTGATCGTACAGAATTAATTTTACATAAGAAAATCAGACCTCTCACAAAAGGTCTGCCCCATTGCAGGGCCCAATATTAAAAAAATGACAAAAATTTCTAATCTCTCATGGTGTGAGACTTCTATAAGAGGTCTGTTATAGGGGGTTCTGTACCCTCAGCTCGTCTAACTAAATAATAGGCAAGGTAAAAATTGATAATTCTTACTGTTGCAAAAGGAATACATATGAAAGCCGTTATAATAAAAGTTGTAGCATTAGGGTTTAGAACAACGACTTTGATTATCCCAAAAAATATTCTTAGCATCCACTCAAGACAATCTTTATTCATCAACTTAGAATATATTTAATCGTGTTTAAAAGTTACTTTTCTAAAAGATTTGAAAGCATAATGAATTTTTTTTTGAATGGACTATTGAACTCATTCCCTCTAAAATATAAATTAGAAATAAGTTCGATTAACAATTGTAATTAAAAATTTGCACGAAATTAATCCACAAGTACATAATTTAAACGTGGGATTGCGTAGCAACTGCCGCAAAAACATAGAAAATTCAAAAAAATAAGAACAAATTTCCCATCTATTGCGCCATTTGCTAAAATACGCCATGCGTGGTCTTCACTCTTCTTCCCCATTCCGCTGCCAGTTTTACCGTTACCCTTCAGAATATCAAGCAAAATTCACTGCCTCTGCCTCTGCCGTGTTGCAAGTTATAGCCGCCTCCACGTGGCAATCCCTCCTTTTTTTCTTTTTCTTTTTTTCCAGTCGTTGTTGGAGGAGGTATTCGTTTCCTAGTTGCCAAATGGGGAGTCAAAGTTTAATTTTTTCCGCTAAGAATGCAAAACGTTAAGCTATTAAATGCATTCAGTATCTATACGGGTATCGGGTTCTACATTCATTTGGAATTTGAAGGAATTTTCTTAGCATTTTTCACATCTCAAACTGGCTATATAAATTCAGGATGCGTATCCCCAAAGGGCGCTCATTTTCCTTTGGCGTTTCGCTATTTTCTTCTCCAAATCCCAATCCCATTCTTGAGCCCTTAACATTTCCTTTTTCGTCCTCTTCGAGAATTTTATTCAATTCCAGTATTTTTTCGTCTGCTCTTTCGGGTCAATTTCCGAGTAGGAGGAAAGTGAATCATTGCAAAGGTTCGTGGTTTAGCTAGATCAATCACGAACGTGTATGTTGTTATTCTTTTTACCGTTTTTCTTGATTTTTCTGAATCTGAATGGAGAGAGAAGATTTTTTTTTTTTTAACTATTTAGTGAAATTTCACTTTGCATGTTATCTTTCTCGATTTATCTGCAACATGCATGGTTAATACCTAATATAAATCACATTTTTGTTTTCAATTTTTTTTTTCCTTTTTTAACTTGCTTTATTAGGTTGATTTGGAATTGCCATGCCTATTTTTGATGTTTTGTGATCGCAGTAACTTAGGGTGTGTTCTCTTTGTCATTTTCGAGCTGTTTTCTATTTTCGATTTTAAAACGGTGAAAACGCGTTCTCTTTCCCGTTTTCGAAAACGAATTTTCGAAAACGAAAGAAAATTTGTGAAGAAAACACAAAACGACATTTATGTCGTTTTGGGCGTTTTCAAAACAAAACTAGAAAAAAATTGAAAACACGGGAAATGGTCCCAAAATGGCAAAAAGAACATATTTTCAGCAATTTCAAAAAACAGGCATTGAAAACACAAAACTCAAAATGAATTCAAAATTCAAAACTACAAAATTGAAACATGAAGAGAACAACTCCTTAATTTTCTATTTTGTGTTGTCAGGTATGGTGGGAAGCATTGATTTAGTGCTTTTACTATCATATTTATTGAATTTAATTCTGTGCAATGGCATGTTAGTACACAATATTGGACGTGACTGAAGAGTGCAATTATAGTGTCTATTGAGTACTGTCCAATCCACTTCAGCAAGTCTTAATTTTCCTGACTTATGGTTTAAGTGTCGTGCCTTATTTTTGAATGTCACTGACGGTGGAATGCAGTGATGTCCAGGTTTTACTATCATAGTTATTACATTAATTTTGAATGACTCATCAGTTTTTATGCTGTAGGAAAAAGAGAGGAAAATAGTGTTTGTGAATATGAGGATGACGTTGTTTTAGTAATGGGAGCAAGAAGATGTTGTGTATCAGGGTATGAATTCGATATGAGTCAAGAAGTTTGTATCATCCCTGGAGTATAGGATTAGAAGTTGGAACATAACATGGTGCCAGTGGGTTCACATACAGTGATTACAGAATGTAAACTGCTATGGTGATGGAAGGAGTCCTTTACTCCCTTTTTGGTGCTTTTTTCTTAATAACCAACAATTGGTTTCTTAATAGTGATAACTAGATAATTTCCGGCTTGTTTCACCACTCATTTTTGTATGTAATTTATTAATAGAAATATTGAATGTGAAATTGCCAAGATTTGATGTCTCGAATTCAAGTTCACTTAATGTCGGGGGAATATGAGGAGTAAAATAATCTGGAAAATACTTATGATTTAGAGTATAGTTTATTGCTCAAATCTACGTAAGAAGTAAAGATTGAGTCGATATAGGGCTCTTATAAACTCCATATAGGACACATATAACATCAGAGTTTCTTACTTAGCACAGGCTCTTTGTTTTATTGATTTTACGCGTGTCGTCCACCAGCATCCCCTCAGCATGATCTTTAATCTTTCAAGTTTGCAGAAAATTTAGTTTATCCTATATTAAAAGCTTAAACTATTAATTTGGCATGCGAATATGTCTTGTACACAATTCGCAGGCTTGTTGCATTTAGGATAAATATGTTTTATTATTCACTGTTCAAAATTTGAATGTATGACCATTTTGATAAATCATTGCATATGTGCAAAGCTTTTGTATAAAATGCTTTTGTCTTTGGTTAAACTGGAAATTTTAATACCAATTTATTCTCCACTCGATAAATATAGGCATTTTAAAGATTTATATGCCATAAAATTATCCTAGTTATTGATGAAGGCCAGATTTTTATTTGATATTTTATAGAGGCTTTCACTGTATGCAAAATTCTGTGCCGTTTCCATACTTGTTGATATACATTAAGAGCACATTAGGTATGCAACATTGGACATGACTTGGAAGATACCTTAAGCGGGATTTTACTTTCTTTTTCTTCTTTAATACCGTCCAATGTTCTTCAGCCTGCCTTACCGAACATACCATAAGGCTGGTGATTAACTTGAATATAAACTTTACTTCAACATCTGCAGTAAAAAATGCAGAAAAACAGTGCAACATATATGCCAAGTAAACAGCAGTTGACATCCTTAGGAAAAGCACATTTTAAGATTAGCCATACATGCTCTTGACATAGTCTTGCTAGCAAGTGTGCTAGTCACTTCGTTCATATAGTTCTGGATAACCACTCCATTTGCTAGTTTTGGGCAGATTTGTTTTTCATTTTGTGGAGATAAGGCGATTTGAGTTCACAAACTGGTGTGACATAACTTCAAAACTATTCTTACATAGCATCCATTTTTTGTTTGTCGTCATCAGGTAATAAACAACATCGTTCTAGTATTATGATGGATGCCATGGGCGTAGATGGAAAAACATTGCAACTTAAGGGAACCAATTGCGGTGATATTGGTCAGGGTCCCTGCATATGGTCGTCTCCTGAAGGAGGACAAAAGATTGATATTGGAAAACAGATATTCTGTAATAGGTCTTTGAACATGAAGAACATCGTTGCTGTTGGATTTGATATGGATTACACTTTGGCTCAGTATAAACCTGAGACTTTCGAATCACTTGCATACGAAGGCACAGTTAGAAAGCTGGTTTATGATTTGCAGTACCCTTCAGAGGTTTGTCTACATTTTGGTTGGTACTTTTATCTTAGCAAGAAGAAGCTTTTCAAGGAATGAAAGCCATTAGTATTTCACTAAGTTAAAGCCAATGATGATTCTCAGATGAAGTCAGTAATTGAATCAATTTGTCCTTGTTGTATTTTTCTACACTATGAAATATGAATCCCACTCAACAGAAAAAGGAAAGCAAAAAAGAAGAAGAAAGGAAATGAACCGAAAATATAAAAGAATTCACCTAATGTTTCACAAGTTTGGAGATTCATACAGACTGCTTATATTTGCTCTGTGCTAATTGTTCTTTTCTTTTTAATTATTATTTGAAATTAATAGCTTATTAACTTGACTGGGTTTGTGTAGTTGTTGGATTGGACATTTGATTGGAAATACATGGTCAGAGGATTAGTTCTCGATAAAAAGAGAGGCAATATATTGAAGGTTTGTGTTGTTGTATATCGAAACTAAATCTTCCTTTTATTTGATTGGATTTAACATGTAAATTTATCCGTGTTGGTTGTATGATTCATAGATGGACCGACACAAGTACGTCAAAGTAGCTTATCATGGATTTAGAGAGATGTCGAAGGAAGATAAAGTTGCTACATATCGAAGTACTTTGACACGCGACTCGTTTGATGAACCTGACTATGCTCTCATCGATACCCTTTTCTCTCTGGCTGAAGCTTATTTATTTGCTCAGCTTGTTGACTTCAAGGATAAGAATCCAGGCAAAATTTTGGCAGAGTAAGAGAATTATCAATTCTCTAATATGTTGGTTTACAGTAGTTAATTTTCTTCTCTCTATTACAGGGTGACGTAATAATTGGTCCAACAGCTAAAAAATACCTTAAGAGTATATTTTTGTGAACTTGCTCAAGAAAAATAGGCTTGAAACCTTTGACAATCCCTCCACATTACAGATAAAAGCATAACACAAAACATGGATTGTTTATCTTTCATTTTTCTGCACTTTGTGTTGATAATTCTTAATGTTGCACCATTTTCTGGTGTTTTTAGTACCATTCTGGCAAATAAATTATTTGAACAATCTGGATTCCGGAGTTTGTTGGAAAGAAGCTATTATCAATTTAAAAGAAATTTTGATATGCTGAATACAAACATACGTTTAACTTAATCCTTGAATTTTCTTTCCTAATTATCCCACTTTTAATTGGTTTATGTTTTTTCTCTAATGGCATGGCAGCTACTCTGGAATGTACAAAGATGTTCGAGCAGCAGTGGATTTGTGCCACCGTGATGGTACTTTAAAGCAGATGGTTGCAAAAGATCCTAGAAGGTATCTGTAATTCCTTCAAAATGCAGTAACTAGTTTCCAATTATTTTAACACCAATGCCAAAAATTTCAAACTGATGTATCATAACTTTTCCATTATTGTATCAGATATATCAGGGAGGATACCTCAATTGTTCCCATGATAGAAATGATTAAAGAATCTGGCCGTGCTACATTTCTGGTGACAAACAGGTAGCCTTTTTTATGCAAAGTTGGTTGAGATAATGCGTATGATCTATCCATGATTTTGACTGATGATCAAGTATAAAGTTGAATTGAAAGAAGATGGATTATTTGCAACATTTGCTACCAAGAGTGAGTTATACCCTTTTTCTACGGGAAAATCAGAAAAATGGAATAATCTTCTCTAGTTTCTTTCTTGGTGGCGGCTGAAGATTGCATCAATTGATGCAACCTGATATGTCCAGAAGAAACTTAAGAGCTTTAAGTTTTGATATACATGCATAGTGTTTTGGAGTCAATATCTGTTGCCATATTGCTATTTTCTTGGCTCTTAGAAGATTGAAATATCTCAAGTACTTTTCCTTGTATATATTAAAATGAAAAATAAATGATATTGGCAAATATTTTCTTTTAGGCTTTCATATTTATTACTGCATTTTCCTTCAAAAATTTTATGTTCTTAGTGACAACATTAGTTTCCTTAAAATATTATGTGAGGAGTTGGCGTTCAATAAACATATTTTAACTCTTATTCCTTCAACTTCTGCCCCGGCTTTCCAGTATAATTCGCCTTCTTTGCATTGAAGAGGTACTGATTTTCAAAAAGCTTCTCTATTTAAATTGTAATATGTTTGTGACAGACCGAAGCTGTTATGCACTATCCATGTTTAAACAAATGTCTGAATTACTCTTGAATTTGGTGCAGCTTATGGGACTATACAAACATTGTAATGAACTTCCTCTGTGGAGAGAAAACCGTGAATAGCTGGTCTGCTACCAATTTTGATTGGCTTCAATACTTCGACGTTGTTATCACTGGCAGGTCATTAGCTTCTTGACACGTGGCTCTCTCTTTGCAAACAGTGTGAACTTTATATTCTTTCCTTTCTTTTCCATAAAATAATTGTCAGACAATCTAGAAACATGTTGATTTTATTTTCCAATTAAAATATTTTCAATTGGTAGTTAGTGGATAACCATTTGGTAACTGAAGTCTAGTCAGTAATTTAAGTGAATGCTTTAAATCAATTTGATGATATTGCATCTCTTAGCAGCTTGACATAAATCAATTTGATGATGTTGCATCTCTTAGTAGCTTGACATTGATGTAGATTTCATTTGTGATGGATAATCATGCTAAATATTCTCATGGCTACTTTTCAGCCTCGATTCTTCTAACTTTTCCATCATACAAACCCCTTTGTGCAGTGCAAAACCAGGTTTTTTCCATGATGAAAATCGTGCTAATCTTTTTGAGGTTGATCCTGAGTCTGGGATGCTTCTTAACACTGATAATGGCACTCCTATGCCCTCAGTTAGTTGAATCTTCACGATCTTTTACAAAATTGGATACCTTTTTCGTGCTCCTGCAAGTCTAGTGACCCATTCTTCTTATTATTGATTAACTAGGTAGATACTACATTAAGGCTGCCATCGAATATAGATAAGAGTTGCAGAGTTTTTCAGGTATAGCTGCATCCTACAATTTTGTAAACTTGTAATGTTCTAACATTGTTAATTTTGCGGATGGTAGCCCTTTTCATTATGATATTAGTTTTATTAAACTCTATTTTCAGGGTGGAAATGTTGGCCATCTGCATAAACTATTGTCCATAGAGTCAAGCTCTCAGGTATTCTAGTCATCCTTTAGTTGTGATGTTTTCTTTCCCATCCTTTTTAACTCTTTTAGGCACTATGAAATTAGATGTTGCCTGTTCTTGTGATTTGCCAGTTGTATACAAGTGGTTTATTTTTATGCAAAGAAACAAGGACACACGAGGCATAACATGTTAATCTACAATATAACGACTTCAATATTTGGAGTGCTTGTCGTGATTTTTATCTTTTAGAAATATCTTTGTGGTGCACAATCTTTATTGAGTAAGGTTAGGTTGATTTCTTACAAAACATTAACATTAACATTTAATTTCTTAGGTACTTTATATCGGGGATCACATCTATGGGGATATTTTACACAGTAAAAAAGCCTTAGGTATGTCTTTCATCTCTATTATAGAATACATCCATTGGAAATAACTGCATTGACATTCTCAAATGATGGAAATTGCAGTAAGCCTATTTTGGTGAAACTTATTGTTAATCTGAAAATTACTTTTAATGACATTACTGTGTTTTATTTCTATCCAATGCATGGTTTTAGGGAAACCGATCTCAGTTAACGATCATTATTTTTATCCATATGCTTTTCGCCACCTTCTATTTATATCTAGCTGGGAACTGATAAATATTGTTTTCAAGAAAATAATGGCATTTAGAAATTGCTCAGGCTGGCGTCTAGTGTAATTAATAACATGGTTTAATTCATTCTTTTCTCCCTAATCCCTTGTAAATCCCAAGTTTACATCTTTGGGCTGTTGTGCAAGGTGTCAATTAAGTTAGATCGGGATTTAGGATATAATTGGTCTGGTATTCTTTTTATCTGGTTTGGGATTGGATAATATGAGTATTCTATCCTGTCGCCAAATTATGCCCTCATTTGGGAAGAATTTATGATCAGTTTTAATTTATAAATAGACAGACATACTTGTTGGTCCATTGAAATGTGTGATTGAAAATGAAGTTTCACCTATTTATAAATAATTCATAAATTTACCAAATGGAGGCTAAATCTTTTTCACCTAAGCATCTTGTGATTTCGTTCTGAGATGTTTTTGTTTGCTTCATCTGATTCAATCTTGTAACATTGTGTTAATAGGTTGGAGAACAATGCTTGTTGTCCCGGAGCTTGAGAGGGAGGTTGAACTTCTCTGGCAGTTGAGAGATACCCGCAAGGTATATCCGTATATGGATAGACACAATTTTCCTTTTCGGCTATATTTAAGGGAAAAAATTTTTAGCAAAAAAGTTAAGCTTACTATAGAATAGTTAGTTTATCAAAGTGTTAAACAATGTTCTTATTCAGAGGGATATTATTTGGCCTGCAGACAAATATTTTGAGTAATCGATTCCTTGTTTCCTGTAAAGTGATTGGACCTGCTTTATTTGGTATGACGAGTTCAGAAAGTGACTTGATTATTTCTTCAGTTTCAGCTACATTCATCCTCCATTAGATTTTACTCTGATTTATGATGCTTAAATTCTGTTCTGGGAGTTCTGCTGTCGATTCTAAAACCATATTTTTAATGCAGCAACTCCAGTTACTGAGGAATGAAAGCGATCACATTGAAGATGAGATACATCATCTCAAATGGTCTATCAGGTAACTCTTGTCCCTTTCTTTTGAAACTTTACTGCATAAATTTGTGGGAATGGGCTGTAAATATTTCTTTTGTTTTGTTCGCCATCATTTTGGGTATAAAAACTGTTGAAGGATTTTGGATTCCACATCAGAAGAAATAAAATAAGTTGTTAAAATACTATCTTCCTTTTATAGTCAATTTTCTGAATTGATTGAAGTGTTTTGAGGTCATAAAGCAATCCTCTGCAGCATTTGAATACATTCCTGAGAAAATTTTGCTTATCGCACATTGTGTACTCAGATTTGATGGCGTGAATGATGACAACGGGGAAAAGATACTTGCCGAGCTTGATAAACTGAAGGTTGGTATATTTAGCAAACGTAACTTTTAAAATAATGTATTTATTTGACAAATGCATCTTTAGATGTCCCTTTGACTCTGAGATAATGTTTGTCCATCGTTCAAACTTTAAATGTGTAATAATAACAAAGTTACTGGAAGAATTTTGAGTCATTTTAAGGATATCACTCTGAAGATGCATCTTGCTATTTTTGTATTTCACGTTTAATGAGGGACCAATTGTTTAATGTTACTTAAAATGGCCGGCTTCTTCTTCCCCCCCACCCCCCCCGCCCCCGGCGGCTGCGGATCGATTTAATATCTACATGTTTTTTAGGTTAACCTAATATTCCTATCATTTTCAAATGTAAAGGATTTGGAATGAAGCTGTTTTGTGTCGACAAAACAGAGGTGTGTAATTTTCTTCTTCACTGTAGTGATGAATCTGGGGCAGCAAGTTGACATAGCTTTCATATTGAGTTTTAACAAATGTAGATTGGCGCGTCTCTGATTTTGTTCTGTTTATTGCTCTTTTGAATACAAATTAAGTTTTGATCTCCTAAAATTTTCGTCCTTTACCCTATGTTTAACGGGTGAATGATAGTGTGTTCATACGATGCTTAGTCTTTTATTTAGTTTTAACTGAACGATAGTTTGAATGGACGTATGATATGTTTAGCTTACTTAGCAGTCCCGGGATCCGAAATTACAATATTCCTGAATCGAATGTTGAATTGTTTTCATATTTGTTTTACTAACACCTCGAAACTCACAGCGTCAAAGCGAGCAAGTGCGGCTCAAACATCAACGAGCTCAACGAGAATGTCATCGAATGGTAAGAGACAGCGTGCAAAAACTCTTCCTCTACCATTAAAGCATGAGACTAATGCTCTTAAATAAAATTATTCACTTAAAACATTTAATTGAGTCAATGATCTTAGTGCATGTTTGGTATGCAATATAATAACCGTAGTGGATTGTACAATTTTTTTTTCATTAATATTGTTGAATATAAACATGAAATAGGTTTAGCGATATCTATCATACTTCTTCAAGTGCTAATATGTATCTTACCAAATACTTTCTAGTTCCACAAGGTGTGGGGACAATTGATGAAGACCGGCCATCAAAATTCACGTTTTGCGCATCAGGTCGGATCAAAGAGCACTAGTAATGAGAATTATATTCTTGGATTCTTACATTAAATGAATTTCCTTTTGTATTTTGCAGGTCGAGAGATTCGCTTGCCTCTATACCAGCCAAGTTACGAATTTGAGCCTATATTCACCCGACAAATGCTACAGACCAGGCGAAGATTTCATGCCTCACGAAATCAATATCCTGGCTTTATAGAGCAACATATTCTTCATTCAAACTTCGTGATATATGACATTTTGAGGAAAATAGTTTGTTGTTTCTTTTCTAGAAATATCAAAGTATGTATCAAGTTCTGAAACATGTTAGTGCTCATTGTAAAATATTGGAAATGAGAAGACTGTAATGCATCCTGCATTTTGCTGGTGATTTGTAATGGCCTGGAGTAATCAGTATGATCTGGCAATCTTGTACTCTGTTAGAAACTTGGATTTTCGAGTCCAGAATTCGTTTGCTTTTAACATGAAGTGGAGTCGAGTAACTTACTCGATTTTCGTACAGGGAACGGTCCCAATAGCTTACATTTTTTTATTTTTCATGCGAGAATATCTACATTTCCTTAAATCACCTCTTCTTAGCAAATGCAAAGACTTCAACATATTTTTTAATACTTTGAGACATTATACTTGAAGTCTTTCATTAAATGTAAAACATATTGCATGACAATAAATCTGAGCTCATTTGATAGTTTGATTAATAAGAATAAGAATAGTTGTGAAAAGAAATTATTTTAGTATTAGTCACTCTTAAGGTCATGCCATGGAGTATATCGAATCATCCATCGATACGAATACTGCTTATTAAAAATTAAAATCTCTATAGCAAAATATAATGTCATATAAAATTAAGCTTCTATTATTCAAGAATAAAATGCATTGTTAATCTATCCAAATTGATTTGTAAAACTCACGCCACCTCACTTGAATATTAAATTCCCACAAAAAAGTCAATTTCCCTTTCACCTCACAAAAATCTTTCTTGATTTCAAGAAGCAGTGGCAGTTTAACTTTAGACATAGTAGAAATCGACGTGCAGCCATGTACGGAGCAGGAGGTGCCGGAGATGCCCAAGAAAATGGCGATGCCACCGTGGGTGTCCAGATCAACCATAGCCGTAGGCTCCCGGACTTCCTCCTTAGCGTCAAGTTAAAGTATGTCAAACTTGGGTACCATTACCTGATTTCTAATTTGTTTACTCTTTGCTTAGTGCCCATAATGATTATCGTTTTCATTGAGGCATCCCGAATGAATCCCAATGACATTCGTCAGTTGTGGCTCCATTTGAAATATAATCTTGTATCAGTTATTATATGTTCTGCATTTCTTGTATTTGGATCAACAGTTTACATAATGACCCGGCCTCGACCCGTTTATCTTGTTGATTATTCGTGTTATCGGGCACCAGAGAATTTGAAGGCCCCGTTTAGTCGATTCATGGAACATTCCCGGTTGACTGGGGATTTTGATGAGTCCTCTCTTGAGTTCCAGAGGAAAATACTCGAGAGGTCAGGGCTTGGGGATGAAACTTATGTACCGGAGGCTATGCATTCGGTTCCTCCCAAGCCGTCTATGCAGGCGGCTAGGGAAGAAGCCGAACAAGTGATGTTTGGGGCATTGGATAATCTTTTTGCGAATACTAAAGTGAAGCCTAAGGATATAGGGATTCTTGTAGTGAATTGTAGTTTGTTTAATCCAACCCCTTCGCTCTCGTCTATGATCGTGAATAAGTACAAGTTGAGGGGGAATATTAGGAGTTTCAATTTGGGCGGGATGGGTTGTAGTGCAGGTGTGATCGCCATTGATTTAGCCAAGGACTTGTTGCAGGTGCATAGGAATACTTATGCAGTTGTAGTTAGTACAGAGAATATTACACAGAATTGGTATTTCGGGAACAAGAAGTCGATGTTGATACCAAATTGTTTGTTTAGAGTTGGGTGTTCTGCGGTTTTGTTGTCTAATAAGTCTGCCAATAGGAGGAAGGCCAAGTACAAGCTTGTTCATGTTGTGCGAACGCATAAAGGCGCAGACGATAAGGCATTTCGTTGTGTGTATCAGGAGCAGGATTCAGCTGGGAAAACAGGGGTTTCTTTATCAAAAGATCTCATGGCTATTGCAGGTGGAGCTCTTAAGACTAATATAACTACTTTGGGTCCTCTCGTGTTACCAATCAGTGAGCAGCTTTTGTTCTTCGCTACATTGGTAATTAAAATTTTTTTCAAGAAGAGCGTAAAACCATACATTCCGGATTTTAAGCTGGCATTTGATCATTTCTGCATACATGCTGGTGGAAGGGCTGTGATTGATGAACTGGAGAAGAATCTTCAGCTGCTTCCACTTCACGTGGAAGCGTCAAGGATGACTCTCCACCGGTTCGGGAACACTTCTTCAAGCTCAATTTGGTACGAGCTTGCATACACCGAGGCAAAGGGAAGAATGAGGAGAGGTAATCGAGTCTGGCAAATTGCTTTTGGAAGTGGTTTTAAATGCAACAGTGCAGTGTGGGAGGCACTTAGGAATGTAAAACCTTCTCGAAATGGTCCTTGGGAGGATTGCATCGATAGGTATCCAGTGAAAGTAGTTTCGGAATAGGTTTTTGTTATGTAGTCGAGCCTTGCTTGACTGCTTTTTTTAGTTTATACTCTGCTTTTTATTTTTCTCCATTACTGGAAAACCGAGATTCTATTGAATTTGGAGATTTGTCAATCTTGTTTTGTACTTTTTATAATTACATGCTATTATTCAACTTTATCTTTGACAGTTGCCTCCCCTTTAGTGTTGGAAATGGTGTTTATTAATAAACCAATTCAAAAATGAATGAGAAATTGTGGTTTTGGAATAGTGGCACCTGTTTGGAAGGTTGCATGGTTTGGCTCAAATCCTTTCATCACACCACTCCATTCTCTATATAAAGGACCCCTTGGATGACTTTGAGAGTACACCATTTGCATATTGAGCATTCATTCTTCTCAAAATTGCAATTCTCTTCTTCTTCATCTCTTTTCATATATTATATTCCTTGTAGAGGGGAAACTCCGTCGAAAGTTCGCCGGATTTGTGGTTTGAAGTGCTACTACCACAAATCGAATCCGTTGTATCTTGGGAGACAATTGCCGCCAACCGTGAGCACCGTAGCGGGGCAATATTGTCTTAAGGAGAGAGTGAATACACTTGCCTCGGATTTAATCTTCGTTTTCTACTCCTTCTTATTTTAATTTTCTTATTTGGTTTTATGGTTTTGTGCTACATTTCCATTTCATAAATTTGTGATTTAAAATGCACTCACAAACAACCATCTTTACTAATTATTCATTTCTGAAATGGTGCGATCCATTCAAAATTGTATGGCATAACTTTATTTGTCTTGGTGTATGAAATCGCATGCGATTATCTGTCTTCAACTATGATTCTGTGAACAGGTGTTGTGCAGTTTATATTTTAGTTCTTGTTGGAATATGATTCTAGAAAATCAGTGTGTTGGTTTCTCTATTGCCGATGGAAGACCATGATGAAACTATAAGCCACTTTAAGAAATTACTTTGGCGTTGATCAAGTTGATGGATCGAGACTCTTTTTTTTTTTGTGTGGATGGTTCGATGAGATAATCTTCACAAGATGGCTAGATGACATGGATCCAGATTCTCATATTCAGATTTGTTAAATTATCATTTTGCTTCTCCAAATTCGGTAAGTCGGAATTATGCTTCGATGAAGTTTGGTGCATTTTATATTGCATACTATTAATTCTTGTGCATATTCTGCCATAATGTATGAGACGTATGCAATAACAAATTGAGATAATGCAAAACTCGATTCTTCGGTGGACGATTTATGAACGTGTCTATTGAATTCTGGGAAGATTATTTTCATAGACACTTGAATTGAATTATTGAATCGGTGCCAACAGTTTAATTTTCATTCATGAAAATCTGATTATGCTTAAATAATTGAATGTGTAAAAACGGCTTCTATGTGCATTACATATGCTTGACATTCAGGAAATTATGCAAATTATATCTGGGTTGTGCACTCATATCAATTGAATATATTATATAATTGTATGTGCCGAAATTACAAAGCATATGTTGGCAGTTTCATTTGCCGAATTTGTTGATGGCAATTTTTAAACCAAAAGGATTTATCTACATTTAAAACTTTTGACACCTTTTAATACAATGAGTATTTTGTGTCATAAATTGCCTGAAGAATTTTGATTGGAAAGAAAAAATGTGAAGCGGTGCATACATTAAATTCCAATAGAATGTATTCCGTTTCTTGCATGTGCGTGCATTCGAAACGTCCCCAAACTTTGATGATTGGCAGTTTAATTTTGGCACCTTTTTAATTCACATAATAATGTTTGGGGATGAAGGTTCTATGATAATAAGGTTGGTATAATCTCATCAACGATTTAAAATTAAATGAAGAATTGCGTTGAGGCAGTTTCTCAAAATCTAAGATAGTATGAACCTATCGAAAAATTGTCTGACACTTTCTTTTGGTCTGATATGCCGCCTACTGTACATTAAAATTCATAATCAGTCCAGAATAAATTTGAAAAGTGCATTAATTAAATGGTATCTCTGAAATCTGATTTCTTAGGACATATTTGATTGCATATATCCAAAAATTGTGCACCTTATCATGGAAATTATGAAATCTGGAAAAGGGCATGAATTCTTTATCTTCATGTCATTTGGTGTAAAACAAATTATTCATTTCTGAAATGGTGCGATCCATTCAGAATTGTATGGCATAACTTTATTTGTCTTGGTGTATGAAATCGCATGCGATTATCTGTCTTCAACTATGATTCTGTGAAC
>NW_019230035.1:139820-147021 GCF_002742605.1 Olea europaea var. sylvestris
TTCAATATTAGAAATTGAACACCCTTCAACTATAAGAAATGATTGACTATAAGAAAATCCTCCAATTGCGTTTGAAATAGCTTTAGATAAAGCTAATAAGAAGCATGTAGCTTCATGAGATGATTTCTTGGTTGTGACAATGTGTATCTATTAAATAAATCAATCGTTGGCCAGCTACATTTGATAAAGATACTAAGTCATGTGTAACGGTAAGACATAATACCGTCAAGCAGTTGATCTCAATGGTGTAAACTCGTGGTACCTTTAAAGAGATTTACTAGGAGAGATCAAGAATACTGCATATCGAAGGGAATGAGGTAAAGCCTACTACGTTAGAGTCCTTGTAATGGTAATCCTACCTTGTTGACTGGAGATCCCAAGATCTTGGTTCAAAGGGACAACTAAGTTATGAGGATTCCATGAAGCACTTAGGAAATAATTTCCTAACTCATTCCTATGATACCAAAGTGCTTTCTGCAGAGTTGGAAGAGGTTAAGATAATCTTTTAATGATTCCTATATCTTGATTAAGTCAAGTGGAGTAGGGCAGAATACTCTTTATAGGAGGTCACCTATGTAAGTGTGAAGTGGGGCCGCTTCAATGAGAATTATTAAAAGGCTTAAATTCTCAAAACACTTGCAGAACCAAGAAGGGTTCAAGGCCAAAATGAACCAAGTCATGAGAACAACGACGGAATAGGGAAGACATCTGTGTGAGTATTGTTGTCTTGGCTTACACCAAAGGCTGGATGGTTCAAGACATCACATTCACCAATTAGCCGAGTAAGTCCGATAGTATTTCACTAAGGGAGGTTCAAAGCCAGAAGCTACCTTACCTGATTCAGTGTTTTTCCGCTTACTCTCTACAATGCATAATGCATAATCATTGCATTGCATGATACTTATGTACTCGAATTTTCATTCATGTGGGGGATTGTTGGAAATGATGTTTATTAATAAACCAATTCAAAAATGAATGAGAAATTGTGGTTTTGGAATAGTGGCACCTGTTTGGAAGGTTGCATGGTTTGGCTCAAATCCTTTCATCACACCACTCCATTCTCTATATAAAGGACCCCTTGGAAGACTTTGAGAGTACACCATTTGCATATTGAGCATTCATTCTTCTCAAAATTGCAATTCTCTTCTTCTTCATCTCTTTTCATATATTATATTCCTTGTAGAGGGGAAACTCCGTCGAAAGTTCGCCGGATTTGTGGTTTGAAGTGCTACTACCACAAATCGAATCCGTTGTATCTTGGGAGACAATTGCCGCCAACCGTGAGCACCGTAGCGGGGCAATATTGTCTTAAGGAGAGAGTGAATACACTTGCCTCGGATTTAATCTTCGTTTTCTACTCCTTCTTATTTTAATTTTCTTATTTGGTTTTATGGTTTTGTACTACATTTCCATTTCATAAATTTGTGATTTAAAATGCACTTACAAACAACCATCTTTACCGCTCACGAATAAGCCCGACACCAACATTTAGTGCGTAAATGCTTTTGTAACAAACTCTGTTCTAGAATGAGACAAGTTAAGAGGGCAAATTATGCCCCCGTTTGGCCCCCATTATTTTCAAATTTTAACGGTTGAAATAGTATTTTTTTGAAAAATGTGTGGTTGGAAAAGAATGAAAAGTTTTTTTATTTGCGTGTAATATTATTTTATGGAAGATTGTGTGGTTGAAAATAAGAGAAATAAAAAGAATGAGAAGGAGGATGAGGGCCAAACGGGGGCATAATATATCACTAGAAAGTCTATTTGAGTTGAGTCGATGTGCCAACGAATGTTAGGGTTCTCTTTTCGAATTACATATAAAGCTCTCGAATATGGAGATCTGTCAATCTTCTTGTAATTTTGATGAATTGCACGCTATTGTTCGATTTTGTTGTTTATATTTGCCTATCGTTTTAGCTCATAAATGTTACAAATGGACGCAAATGTAGGCCTTGGAGGTTTTGTTACAGCCTCGAGAAAAAGGTTTAGAATGAGATGATTTAGAAGGCATATTTTATATCGCTAGAAAAACCTATTGAGTCGAGTTGGGACCTCAACAACTTTTAGGATTCTTTATTTGGATGATAAGTAAATTTATTCATTTAAATCTTATCTTGAACACATCGTCCGACTGGCTCATATGTGTCTCGAGATTGAGATCTTGTCATTTTCTTCCATTGGAAATATCCTTTTGACTTCAATAGCTGTCACTAAACTGTTTGTGGGCATTTGATCTGTTAAATCATTCATCTATTTTTCTTTTTATGAGCATATTTGATAAGGATTAAAAGTCAATTAAAATCAATTTTTTGATCGTTATTTCACTATTTCAATCGTCATTTTTGAATTCTTCTCTCACGGGTAGGACCCATTTTATCTTTAACGGTCAAAAAGTCAATTTTTCTTTGTATCACGTGAGCTTCTTCATTGTGCAATTTGATAGCTTTGATTAAATAACAGCTTTTTCTTATCTGTCTCTAACTTTTTAGCACAAAACGGTCGACTGTAAATATCTGAATAAATAATTTATATTTGTTAAAATTGACCGTTTGGCCGGCATTGTTATTAGATCACGTGAAATAATTAATTTATAGTCGACCAATAATAATTGGAAGAAATACTTAAATGAGAAATCATTCTCCGTTGAAGATAAGCTGATTTTAGAATAATGCAATGACCATTTGGCCTTTTTAATATTTGAATTTATTGATCAAATGGGTAGACTAACATTGAGATGGATCATTTGGATGTAAGATTACTAAAATCTCAAAGGTCGGGGAAATTTGTTGAATTTGAAAAATCTTGAACTATCACAAATCATTAAAAAGTCACATTGCACTTTACATCATAGATCTAACATCTCGAGTGATGACTAAACAGTTCGATTAGGCGAGTATGCATCGAAAAATCGTGAACCATCACAAAGAATTGCAATTAGAAATGTTAAGTTGCATCTAACTTGAAGCTTGGTTGTAAGCGGTTCGATTTTATCGATTTTTGACAGATTTTCAAACCAAACTATTTAAATCGGTTTGAGAAAAATTCAAACCTAAACCAAATCATTTTGAACGGTTTGAAAAAAAAATCAAACATAAATCTAATGGTTTGGTCTGGTTTTAAACCGTTGGTTTCTCCATATTTTTTTTACTCGTCTATTTTTATGTCATTAATTTATTGAATTTAGTATATATTTATATCTTACTAGCAATAAATCTAAAACAAACTAAGCCCTTGTTTGAATCAAATTTTTGTGACAAAAAAACGAAAATTTGGACCGTTAACCTACAAGTCCAGTCATCTTTGTTGACCTGCTATTTCATGTGTGAGACCCAACATTCTCTCCAATGATCAATTTTCTCATTATGATGATATGGAAAATATGCCTCAAACAGGGGCTAAATATATTTACTATAAATTTAAGAGGAAATTTCACAAAATGTCAATTTTTATCTAGTCATTTGTAAAAATGTCCACCATTGCAAAAATATCTAATTTGGAAGAAATTAAACCAAAATACGCTTATTAACAATTTATAATTCTATACTAAAACAAAAAATGGACATT
Source organism: Olea europaea var. sylvestris (assembly GCF_002742605.1). Classification (NCBI taxonomy): domain Eukaryota; kingdom Viridiplantae; phylum Streptophyta; class Magnoliopsida; order Lamiales; family Oleaceae; genus Olea; species Olea europaea. Next base: position 143,385 of record NW_019230035.1, read on the forward strand.
TTTGCAATATTGTTATTGGCCAATAAAATTTTTCACACATAACCTGTCATATTTATATCAAAAAGTATACATGTCAAATCACAATAAATGCTATGCTTTTCATTGATTCAGAAATGTTGAGAACGACATTTTTAAATGTAAAGAAATGTCATATTCAAAATGAAATGTCGTTTTAGACAAATGAAACGATATTCAAATGTCGAGAATGACATATGAAATGTCGAGAAATATTATTTTATTATAACTTGTTATAAAAGTCACTTCTCAAAATTCGTGACAAACTGATAAAAAAATCAAATGTCGAGAACGACATTTAAAATGTCGAGAATACTATTTCAAAATGTAGTTTTTCATTAAAGGCATAATAGACAAGCTGACACTAAGGGTGCGTTTGATTACAAGTAGAAAAATTACATGGAAAGAAAATGAATTCCAGGGAATTGAATTACCTAGAAATTGTTTTCATGGAAATTGTAAATTATTGTGTTTGATTGTATAAATTTTTCACGTGGAAAATGTTGAAGTAAAAGTATTTTTTGATGTTCGTTTGACTTTGTTTTACGTGGAAATTGTCAATTTCAGGGATATCCTCTTTTACAATTATTCCTAAAATTTGTTCCCATTGCCAACAATTAAAAAAAAAAATAAAAAAAGCAAAAAATAAAAAATAAAAATAAGGTGGAAAACCAAAAACCACCTATCCCCTAGGAAAAAAAAAGTTGGAAAATCACGCTTTAAGGTGTTGTACCTAGAAATTCATGGAAAATCAATTCCCTGAAAAATTTTGTCAATCAAACAGGCCAAAAGTGGAAGTTGGAATTCGAATTCCAAGTTCCATGGAAAATTTCGTGTAATCAAACGGGGCCTAAATTCAAATGAGTGGACACTTTTCAACTCATACCCTTAAAATTGGACATTCTTAAAAATGCTCCTAAATTTAAATATCAACTAAATCAAAGTGAAATCACAATAAACTAAAACATAATTTTTTTCATTTTAGTTCACATTTTTTAGGCTAATGATGATACAATAACGTTACAATACAAGTCTACTAAACTAGATATAAGACCCAAAAAATATAATGATGTCCAACAAGACCTCGTGATCATCATATCTGAAAAAAGGATACTGATTAGACAAAGAGAATAACTAACCACAATAATAAAGCAATTGTTTATAATATCTAAACATAACGATTACACAAGTTTACGTTTGTATAATGCTATGAAATGTATTTAATTTCAAATTCTTACCTTAGTTTTCTCCAAAAAAAATTATGGATTTGCAACTTTATTCGTAGTAAATATTATCACCAAAGGTCTAGGATCTCTTTGTCTCCGATTTGATATAATGAATTTCAATTCAACATTGAAGTGGCGTGGAAAATCTGAAAAAAAAGTGTTTGGTGCCGGTGGCTCAAGATTGTGCTGGGTGTCGACTCAAATTCATCTAAATTCTGAAGAGAAAAAAGGCTTTTGATAAATTATGTTAGTCTTGAGATTATTATATATAAATTAGGATTATTGGATAATAATAATATATCTGTATTAGAAAACTAGAAATTAACAAAAATACTCACAAATGACAAAGTTATTGAATTTTACATATTTGGATGAATTTTCAAAAACATTCATTTTTTAATTTTTTAATTTTTCTATATTTTTTCGCTAGTCCGATTTGATTTTAAACCACAATCAAAATTCTCAAACCTAAACCAAACCATTTTGGTTTGGTTTGGTTCAAAATCATTTCGTTAATCGGGTCCATGTGGTACCAAACAGATGGTTTCTAAAATACGATTTCAGTTCGATTTTCTAATTTCGCGATTTTTGCTTACAGCCCTACTTGAAGCTTCTTGATGTAACAATCTCAATTGAACCCTTTCTGCCGTACCTTCTATTATATTATCCCACATCAATTTCAAATGTTGATTTTTTTTCTCACACTTCTATGACAAAAATAAATAAAAATTGACATTATTATTTGCTCGAGAATCTTCATCTCTAATAGCATTACAATTGCATTCCCTTAATTTTATCCTTGCGACTATTGTATATTAATTACAACAAGTGTCGTATTCTAAAAGTATCGTGTTAGCGCTACTGTAATTGAGATTTCTGCTTGAGGTTCACTAAGTATATCTCATCTCTTTCTATATTTCTGGATCATTTATGATCAATCCAATATTTCCATCACAACATACTAAAATACACTCAAAGTAATATATATATAAAATTCGATTATTAAAATCTCCATACATAAAATCCAGAAAACATTTGCAATTATAAATTTCAAAAGCATAGCAAGCCCATTCGAAAATGAATAAATATATTTTGAGCATCGCGAATTGAAGCCTAAGGAACTCAAATGAACACGAACAATGATATGCTCGAGACAAATGCAATAGTAGCCTCTGAATCTCATAACAATAACATCAACAAAATATAAAGTAGAATGGAGAAGTCTCATCTGAAGGAGAATTGGATTTCCTCTAAGGTTTTGCCCTTTGTCTCTGGCACCCAAATTGCCACAAATATTACAGTGAAAATGGACACGAGAGTGTAAAGTGCGAAGGTCCCTGTCATATATGCAAGAAAGTCGAAAAAGTTGAGAAATACGATGAGGACAAGTTACTGCTACTGATGATTACAATTTAAGGATCTGGACACCATGAACAAAATAGCGACATCAAAACATGTAAATGCGTGAAGGAACCGAATGTGATCTCACGGTGAATTAGGCAACAATTATATCAAGTGTTTCAAGCAGAATTCATGAAAGTTTGTGAATCAGAACATAATGCCCTTTGTATGGCACTACCCTCAGGGGGTGGGCGTGCCATTGAAGACTAAATTTAAATGAGTCATTTTTCTAATAGTTTAACGTGGTATTGAAGTAACCTAAGGTCACACGTTCAAGTATCTCCGCCACCCATTTATAAAAAATTGTGATGAAAATAAATAGATGAGTCACATCTCTAACGGCATAAACTATAGACAAGATGGTTCAATAAGTGATTTTATACGAAATAGTGAATTTGCTCATCCTATTGTGTTGCAACTCGAGTGCAAGCTCTGGAGAAAGCATTATTATATGGTAGAGATATAGAGCCAGAAATGCCAATTCAGATTTATACTTGGGCACAGTGTATGATGACTGAAAATTTGAAACGATATACAATGAGTTAAAACTTATGACTCATGAAGGAAACAGATTGGTGGAATCCCTTGTGAAAATGACTCCAAAAACAACAAACTCGACCTTAATCCAAATGAATTTGGGGTCGGCTCCATAAAATCCTTTTCTCCAATATGTTTCATTTATTATTAGATCTACCCATAGATCTAAAGCAAATATATCTTTAGAAACTACTCATTCCTCTAATTTCTTATTTATTTATTTTAGTATGACTACATTTTCATCATAGCTTCCTCATTTCCGCTACTATTAGTTTCATGTATTCCAAGCCTACAGTGATAAGAGAAATCTCTGCTACTACTGCCACGGAGTAGAGAAATAAAACTTTCTTCTTCTTTCAGCGATCGATTTTACCAAAACAAAAAAAAGGGTAAGTGGATTGATTAGGTTTGGATATATATATATTCCCCCCCCCCCCCCCCCCCCCCCCCCCTCCCCC
>NW_019230035.1:150296-172994 GCF_002742605.1 Olea europaea var. sylvestris
ACGGTGGTGAGACTTGAACTCAAGACTTTTGTTCGTTGTGATGCCATGTTGAACCACCTCAACCAAAAACCATTGGAGATGGAGCATAATTATTTATTCAAATTTAGTCTTTGACGAGGATTCATCAATCAAAAGTTCTGAAGAGAATTACCAAGAACAGCAAGAAGTCTCCAACTAACAAATAGTCCAAGTAGATATGAAAGAAGAATGCCAATTGTCACAGATAGCTGCATCATGGAACAAAGTAGAATTTAGTCACATCTTATAGTTTAATAGGTCCAGATGAAAATAAAATTATAGGCTTCGCTAACCTGGTTCACCGAGCCCAATCCGCCTCTCATATTGTAAGGCGCTATCTCAGCTATATATACGGGCACCTATGTTCATATTCAAGGGGAGAAAAGGATCCATTGAGTCCATTAGGATTCTTTTAACATCTAGAATAACCACACAAAAGGTTTTTATTTACCGTGTAGGAGATAATTCCGACACCAAAACCTTCCAACAATCTTCCCATGTACAGAAACGAAATATCCTAATGTAAAAGAAAATGTAATCAGAATAATTCATTAAAGTTCTTGAAGCAGAGAGTAAAAGACGAGATGCTACCAAACATGTGGGAAAAACTCACTCTGGCAAACGATATTGTAAGCCAACCGATAATATTAGGTATGGCAGCAATCATTAAAGACTGCATATTATACAAAACAGATAAAAAGTTACTTTAGTAAAATTTAAAAACACAGTTAAAAATGAAGGTAACTAACTACTAGGATTAGTGAAACACTCGCACCCCCTTTCGTCCAATGTACTCAGCAATCTGACCACTTGCTATTGCCCCGACCATAGCCCCAACATTTGATAATGAACCGAACACAGAAAACTGGCCAAATTGTTTTAGTCGGTAAGTATAATAAACTATGCTGTTAAATCTATTGCAAGAAAGATTTATTCTCATAAAAACCTGGGATACTGTAAGCTTGAGATCTTTAGTGATTCCAGCTTGTGTTGGTGAAGAATATCCACACTTCACGAGAACAAGAAATATATTAGATAAACTCACAATCTGTAAACCGGCACATTAATAAGAGGGGGAAAAAATTAGATATATCCTAAACATCCTAACATCATGATAGCATCAAATTGAGGCCTCAAGTTCGAAATAAGAAATAGTAACAGCCAAAATTATCTTTTAAAAAGTTAATTCCAAGACTTCAATTCAGTGCCATCATTCCAAGAAACTATTACAAGCATAAAATAGTCATTTAAGTTCGGCATTATCCCAAAGTGAATTTCAGGAGTCCGGCTTCTAAATTCAATTTCACTCCAACAAAATACTTTTACAAAAGGGCATAGTATGGATTCTAATTTTAAGTCAAATTCCAATTCAAGTCAATTTCTTGGCAACTCAAACAGACAATATAAAAGAAACTATGAAAAAAATAAAGAGCAACTAGAAGTCAATTTCCGAAATTGAATGTTAAGAATTGCATAATTTCTCAGCTTTTGAAGTTGAAGTTTTACTTTGCTGCTAAATAATCTTCTTTCCTACAAAAGGACAAAATTTGCAAGTTCAATTTTCAGTAAATGTCCTAACTCAAGGCATAGTGACATGGAGTTGGAAGGACTGAAAACTTAAGTTATCAAGCATGCATTTTGCTTTAAACAAAATCATTCCTAATCCTGATTTCGCGTTCCCCAATCCATTCCACTAAACAAGCCTCTATCATTATTCTCCAAGTATTTGTCAAAAATAGAATGGGGAACTTGAAGTTCAGCTTATCCAAAATTAAGTTCAAGATAAAAAAATTATCTCTGTCCAATTACAATCCAAGCCTTTTAAGCTGAATTTACTAAGGGATAGTGTTTTTAAAAAGCCCTGCTCATCCACAACGTACTTGTAAACCCACAAAAGGATAGACTTTAGATTTTAAGCGTTCAAATTCAAGGCAGATCACCAAAAGGGCAACTCAACATTCAGCTTATCCAAAATCTGTTCAAGAATTACAAAAATTATCTCTATTTAATTCAAATTAAGTTAAATATTACTGCTGCATATGATTTTCAAAAATCCCCAGTCGACCAGAACCTACTTATCTACCCACAAGGCAAGGCTTCTACGAGACATATGCGATCGGAAGTGATTGTAAGCTTTAATCTTAGTTCTAACTGGCTCCACATACTTCAAAAACAAGTAATTTTTAAGGTATTTTAAACACAGCAAAACATGCTATAAAAAGATGCATAATCAGAAAAAGATTATCACATAACAATAAAAAATTGAAATTTAAAGTAGGGAAAGTAGTAGATTACAGTGAAACCAAACTGGATAGGACCCAACGCCACAATCAAAACACAAGCCAGCACTGAAATAGAGCTGTCCCTTATTGCTTGAGCAGAACCCATCAAACTAGACTGCCTTGAACCCATTCTATACCAACTTCCAGTATGCAAAAATGGCTTCCTCAGATCCACCCTCCCATCTTCAACCTCCTCTCTGAAACTCATTTTTGGACTTTTTCCCCACTAAAATTCTACACAAGAACTGATTATTGATTAATTCGTGCAACTCTATGAACCCAAAATCACTTTTTTTGGGGCAATATGTGATTGATTCTTTTTATTGGGTTCTTGAAATACCGTTGAGCTGAAAAGGTTTGGTGAGTAAGCAGGGATTTGTTGCCAAGATTTTTGTCGTGTCCTCAATTTGCATTATAAGTGTGTATGTGGATTGTGATGGTGGGGGTGGACGTGGAGGACAATTGTTTGCTGGCCCCCATGAAAGTTTGGGGCGCTTAATAGCATTACATGATTAGGGCAAATGATAAAAATCATGACGATCCTAGCTACCGTAGAGAGTAGGTGAATCGAAACGTGAGATTAATTTGGAACCAAGGTTGTCTATTTCAAGAATTTATATTTCTATATTTTCTAAGCACATGGGACTTCGATTTTTAAATGTTTGAGGAAATTTGTGAATGCACTATTTTTTTTTTTTTTAGTTTATGTCGTTAAATATTCCATATATGAAAATCATCAATTTTACGTGGTTAATTTTTCAAGTATTGAGATAATTGATTCAAATCTGAGATAGTATAGCTGCAAAAAGAAAACGATAATAACAAATAAGGATTACTCTTGTAACAAGATTAATGCTTAGGGTGAAATTTAAATTGACATTTTGATTTGTCTAAAATCACTAATAGACAACAATCTACCATTTAAATGGTGCACGTTGAGGATAAAATTCTACATTAATAGACTAAAAAACAATAATCATCATACAATAATTTGAACGACTACTCTATCATTGTTAAACTTTTAAATGGAAGTTAATATTCAATATTGTTAATGAAAAAACCAAATTAAATAAACATTTGGTCCCACAATCTTTCCCTAGTTAACTGGAAAAGCACAAATAATCTCTCATTATTTCAGTATTACACACTTCTATATTAAACAGTAGATTTAACACGATAATTTTAATAAAAATTTAGTTGATCTAGATTTTTTAGTAGATAGAACCACGAACTAAATGGAACTAAGAAAAAGATAAATATAGTCGATTCTGAATGCACTATTTAAGAATATTTTAATAGAAAACACCAATCAAAAAGGAAAAGACTTCAAAACACAAAGCCAATACTTAAGTAGAGCTATCCCTTATGGCTTGAGTAGAACTCATCAGACTAGATTGCCTTCATCCTATGCCAACTCCCGGTATGTAGAAAGGCTTCACATTCCCCCCCACATCTTCACCCTCCGTCCTCAAACTCATTTTTGCTCTTTTTTCATTTCAACTAGAATTCTATTCAAAAATTGATTATTGATTTTCACCTTTTTTTTGGGTGATACAAGATTTTCTTTAGAGGGTTCTTGAAAAACGTTTAGAGTTTGAAAGAGTTCGAAGAAATAAGCAAGGAATTGTTGGCCACATTGAAAGTTTGGTGTAATAAATGTCGACACTCTTTGAACACTTTCAAAACTTGTACTTTCATTTAGTGTACTAATGAAGTATTGATACTCTTCGAATACTCTATGATCATTTTCCCTTCATTTGTAGTAGTAATGCATTGTAAATATAATAAATACATATTTACATAATTTAAAGGACTTCACGAACAAAAATCAAGATAAAGATATAACACTTATCTATTTCCTCTTTACCTCCTCTCTTTATCTCTGTTAGTAACTCATAGTACAATTGGCCTTGAGCTTTCAATATTTGTAATGGAAAAATTGAATTAAATAAAGATTCAACCCCGCACTCATTTACTCTTTAAATTGAAAAATACACAAGCCACTTGACTAGTGTTTATAAATCTTCATTTTATCCATACTCTTCGAGGGATTATCCACTTCTCAACACTCATTTCTACATATTTATAATTAAACTGTTTGCAAACACTTCCTAAACATACTTTTAATGATTTCCATATCACACAATTATCATAAACCATAAATAAAATATGATAGTTAATAAGAGTTTAGTTGATTTAATTATTTTTAATAGATCAAACAACAAATTGAGTGGAACGAAGAAATTTTTTTTGGATAATCGATTTCAAATTTATAAAAACTGAGACTTTGGTTTTTAATTGTCAATATTGTATGCATTATTATGTAATTGTTTCTAAACTTGGCTTCTGCTGATTTCTTGACTGGGGCATAAATTTGAAAGGTTCTCAGTATATGCTATTATGTTGTGTATGTATATAATTTGATCTTAGTCCCACTTGCAACTAGTTGTTATTGAATATGTGTATCCAAAAAAGGGCAATTTTATCAGTACTATGGTTTACATATGTCTGGTGTTTCTTTGACTATAAAACTATATTGGATTTTTCCTTTCCCTTTGTGATGACGTTCCATTTAAATTTGTGGTCTGGCACTTAGGTACCTTTGTTTCTGAATGGTTGATAAAAGATAATAAAATCACGTTATGATATTGTGATATTTTTCTTCCGTATAACTTGCGGAAGTTTTATCACATTACCAAGAATATTACAAAGAGAAAATAAAATAGACTGTTATAGACGTTTTTCTATACTTTCTTCGCAATGGCTGAACTCTTTTTGAGTGTAGTTTGCTTTGAATTTTTGGCTTCAAACTCTCCACCGTTTCTCCATACTCTGAGCCAACTCTGTCTACGCATTTATTATCCACACATTTCGTGTGATCAACTAATGTTTCAGTCACTAATAATTTTATACGAAAAGAGAGCTAGAAAGTGGATATGATCACAAATTTAAAACCTATGAGGCTACAGGAGAAAAGAAACAACACTTGTTTTTCTTATAAAAGAATATAAAATTAGAGGTTAATCCAATTACATAATCAAATCCTCCCTTGTTTATTACTTGATTGTTCTTTCTTTTGTAATTTAGCACATAAAAGTACGTTGATCGGGTTGGCCGTTTTAAGAAAACGACTTGTAAATTCATTTTTTTTCTGAAAATTCAATAAAATAAAAGAATGACTAATCACTACTTGATCATCGAAGTAAAAAAGAAACAAAAATAAAATAAAATTGCAAAATGTAAGCTGGATTTGCTGAACTTTATTTCGTTCCAAATTGGTACGACTTTCAAATCATCATAATCAATTTCTGGGTTTTGAAAAAAGGAGTCAGTATTTGCATCGAGTAAAATTTCACTTAAAAGCTCAATGACGTTGGAAAATTTAACCCAATAAAAAATGTTAATGATGAAGTCCAAATGGTTCTTAATAAATTTCCAGGGCAGCTAAATTAGAGCTTTATATCGTGGGATATAACGAAAAAACACACGCAAACATCGGAAAACCAATTTTAAACATTAATCCAAGTGGGATATTCGTGGAATATTTGCCTATCATCACTCAGCAATTTGTATTATATGCCCTTGACAGTGTGAAATTCCTTCGCCATTATCAAAATTATGTTCATCTTGCCTACTATATAATAGTATATATCATGCACATGTTTATTACTTGAGAATCAACAAAGAAAAGATTCATGAAGTATGAAAACTATGATCCTTGTTTCCCCGAGCAGCCGGTGGTCGATTTATACCTTCCGGTGTGGGCAAAACTTCCGGCATTCAAGCACAAGCCAGCCTTCGTTTGGGTCGAAGACAGCCCTGATGGAGTGTCCAGTTGCTCGTCGTCCTTAACTTATGAGCAGCTGAACAATTCAGTGCAGTCGATTTCTGAGCAACTTCAGCTACAAAGAGGTGACACTGTCGTGATTTTATGTGCACCCGGGCTCGAGCTTGTAGAGATAATCTTTGCTTGTCAAAGAGCAGGCCTTTTGGCTGTTTCTATAATCCCTCCACCGATGTTTGAAAATTGAATCGAACATCAATTCGAAAAAGACAAAGGATCAATGGTCAAAATGTCGAATTGGATTGAACCCGGTTCTAACCGATTATAATAAATAAATAAACCACAAAAAATTGAGAAAATAGTTTTTTTTTTTTTAATATTAGTTAATAGTTGTAGATAAAAGACTTTTAAACTTTATCCACTTCTAATCTAAAAAATAAATAAATAAATAAAATAAAATGACGATAGATATAGTTAAATTTTCAACAATTTATATAACATTTAACCTCTGCTTAGATTTTATTAATTTTATTTATTATTATTATTATTTTTTAAAGTCTTCCCAAAAGTTTTTTGGAAGGCTTGAAGGTGTTCCGTTTGGCATGTTAAACAATCTGAAAGAAAGAAGCTATAAAATGGCCAACAAATGGTAGGGGAATAATAAATTTTGGACAGCCATTTTAACATTAGGCCTGGCTCTGAGGAGTTTTCTAATTAAAACATTAACCAGTCGGTTGGACCTCGCTTTTGGTTTATTTTTTTTCTTGATTATTAGTTCAAAGGGTTTTAGCTTTTAAGTCATAATTAAACTGGTTTATTGACCAATTCACGAGTTTTCCAGTTGGATCGATTTGATTTTGACCATATTGCTACATGTATATCAAACTTTACATAATGGATTACATAATACCAAGTCAACTTTTTTATCAAAATCTTTTCCCTCCACGTCATTTTGTGTAACCCCATATGTACCATATTTATGTACAAATAACATAATCCTTGTTACCAAACACTTTGTTTAATTTTATCATATTAGTTTAGTCACCTTACAACTAATAAATCAGTTAAGATATTAATAAGATTTAAGATATTAATCACACATAGATGAATTGATTTAAGATATTAATTAGAGTTGACAACTAATAAACGAGTTAAACAATTTACTATAAACGAGTCCATCTGCTCTAGGTGTTCACTTTTCGGGTGACTTGCACGCTGAATGGATCTCACAACTTTTCAATTCATATTTCAACAATTTTTATTAAATTTGTTAAAAATTTAATTTTAATCCCGTCAAATGGGCACAATGATATCCAACTTTTTTTTTACATTTTTAAAGCATTTAAATGCAAAGGGTTCACGCCCGGAAGCCATAGAAACCGGTCCAGGTCCTAAAAGGGTCCCAGACTTCCAGTAGGGTTTTAGCCCACTACATTCTCTCTTTATTTGGAGGTAAATCTCTCTCTCTCTCTCTCACTCAATCGCACATAGATTGATTCCTTCTTTGTATTTGTATATTTGGTTTTTGAGTTTTTTTTAGTTTAAGTTTTTGTTCGAAATTTTCGATGATAGTTGGTTCTATGCAGTTTTAACATCTGAGTTTGAGAATTTTGAATCTGGATGTGGTTTAAAATTCAATTGTCGTTATATTTTCTTTTGAATTTTTAACCAAGTTTTGTTCAAGAAATGCTTTTGAATTATTTATTCATTTTCTTTCGTTGCCAGGTTGAGGCAATTTGATGGGGTCTGGAATGAAATGCTTAGTTCTTTAAATTTTGTACCCGAGTGGTAGAAAGGATCTACATATTAGTGTTATCTATATTTTAATCTGCTATCGTTAGCATCCTCTGCTTTAGTGACTCTGATTTAACTCGAGAAACCCGGGCTTAACGGTCGTCGGGAACTCCTCTATAGCGCGTATACATAGAGATAGACATGAATCTGAGGCACTTCTTTTCGAGACAGACAATCAATAATATATCAAAACTCAATGGTAGAGTGTTTTCTCCTCGCCGAGGTTATCATAGACGTTTTGTAACCATTGCTTCCTGCATGTCCCCTTCGAATTGTTCATCAGAAAGTCGTGGTGCATTTTCTATAGTCAGCGTCCCTAATTCAAATTCACATTTTGGTAGATTTGTTCACACTGCTCAACTAAATGACTCATCTACTGATTCAGAAACTGAGTCAGATGATAATGCAACCACAAATGAGTTCTTATCCAGATTTGTTTGGAGAATGAGGGGAAAGCTGTCTGAAGCATATGCGGACTGTGATAAGAAGACCATTGATGGGATGCTTTTGATTATTGTTGGAAAGGTTGTCTCGGAAATGGAAAAAGGTAGTCTTGAGCAGATGGTTGAGGCTGCTTCATCCACACCTTCACAGGATTTCAGTGAGGACCTATGGAGAACAGTGTGGGAGGTTAGTCATGTGGTTTTGGAAGATATGGAGAAAGAAAGGAAGAAGGAGAAAATGAAGGCTTTTCTTCAGTCTGAAGAAGTTAAGGACATGTGCAGGTTTGCTGGTGAAGTGGGTATTCGAGGGGATATGTTGAGAGAGCTCAGATTTAAATGGGCACGGGAGAAGATGGAGGAAAGTGAGTTTTATCAGACTTTGGAACGGCTTCGAGAAGTGGAATCACAAACTGAAGCCCAACAAGAGCCATTAAAAACAGAATTCATGGGTAAAGAACGGGGTATGAAGGATGATAATAATGTGTCTGAAGAGAAGCCTAATGTCGTGGAGCTTCCCAAAAGACACGGGAAGATTAAGTACAAGATTTATGGACTTGATTTGTCTGATCCAACATGGGCTAAGGTCGCTGATAAAATTCATGAGAGTGGAGAAGTTCTTTTTCCTCAGGAGCCAAAGCCAATATCCGGGAAGTGCACACTTGTTGATGACAAAATCCTGTCATTACAAGAGGATGACGATCCTGCTCCTCTTTTGGCTGAATGGATGGAGCTTCTTCAGCCTAGCAGGATTGACTGGATTAATCTTCTTGACAGATTGAATAAACAAAATTCTCGTGTATACTTTAAGGTATTGCACTTCACCCAATTCACATCTAAATTCTTGTCTAATAATACGCATGTATCTGCACTGTATAAGATATTTTCTTTTGATCTGTATCCCAACATTTGGTTCATTGTCTGTGTCTCATAAAAAATCCTGTCATTACAAGAGGATGACGATCCTGCTCCTCTTTTGGCTGAATGGATGGAGCTTCTTCAGCCTAGCAGGATTGACTGGATTAATCTTCTTGACAGATTGAATAAACAAAATTCTCGTGTATACTTTGAGGTATTGCACTTCACCCAATTCACATCTAAATTCTTGTCTAATAATACGCATGTATCTGCACTGTATGAGATATTTTCTTTTGATCTGTATCCCAACATTTGGTTCATTGTCTGTGTCTCATAATTTTTTTTTTTCATGTTTTCCTGGGACTTGATTTTGTAATGTACGTTTGGCGCAAAATTATCTGTATGCTGGCTCTCCCCGTTGTTTAGCATAGTTTTTCAATTTGGGTTTATTAGTGCTAGTTTTATCCAAATATACTAAGGTATCTGCCTCCTTATTAAATAGTTAGGATATACCTGTGCTTTGACCATTGGCTGTGTTGGAGTTGAATTGTTACCACTGAATCGACATTAAGTAGATGACCAGATTAAAAGCATTGAAATTTGATATAGTCTCCAGCTATTTCACAGAGAATTGCAGATTCCTTTTGAGACACTATTACAACTAAAGGACTGACAAATTTATGCATAAAGTGTTGTATGATGTAAGAGTAGTAAAACAGAGACATGCAATCACGGAAAGAGATAAGTACTTATATTATTCTCTCAAACCTATATGTCACCCATTTTCCCTATGGTTGTTTGTGTCGACTCGCAATCTGAAAACTGTATCCATTGCATATGAGAATGAATAATTCATATTTTTTGCAATGCTGTATGATATCGAAGATATATCTGATTGCTGACGTTAGAATGGCACTAGATGTGCCACATAAATGAAAGAATCCAACGCATTTGCTAAATAATTCTTATTTATAAATGTAATAGGAGATTAGAAGATTGTTAGTTAATCATAGGGTACCTTTTTTTTTTCCTTTTTTTTTTCAATCCTGACATGAGCACTGTTCAATGATTTGTTTTAGATTGCAGAATTTCTACTCGGTGAAGAGTCCTTCCAGACCAACATGCGTGACTATTCAAAACTGATTGATGCTCATGCTCGAGAAAATTGCTTAGAAGACGCTGAAAGAATTCTCAAGAAGATGAATGAAAATGGTATTCTACCCGATATTCTAACGTCAACCATTATGGTTAACATGTACAGTAAATCGGGAAATCTTGATCAAGCAAAAGAAGCATTTGAAAGCTTGAGGAGTCATGGATTCCAGCCGGACATGAAGGTGTATATTTCTATGATCATGGCCTATGTCAATGCCGGGCAACCAAGGATGGGTGAGTCATTGATGAGAGAAATGGAAGCAAGGGACATGAAACCCACAAAAGAGATATTTATGGCCTTGCTTCGATCCTTTGCCCAGCACGGTGATGTCAACGGAGCCCAACGAATTGCTACTACCATGCAGTTTGCTGGTTTCCAACCAAGTTTGGAATCCTGTACGTTACTAGTAGAGGCATTTGGTCAAGCTGGTGACCCTGATCAGGCTCGGCATAATTTTGATTACATGATGAAACTTGGGCACAAACCGGACGACAGATGCACTGCTAGCATGATTATGGCTTATGCAAACAAGAATTTTTTGGATAAAGGTTTAAATCTTCTACTTGAACTTGAGAAGGATGGTTTGGAGCCTGGGGTTGCTATTTATACAGTTCTGCTCGACTGGTTGGCCAAGATGCTGTTAATTGATGAAGCTGAACAGATATTGGATAAGATTGCAGAGCAAGGGGAGCCTCCTCCCCTCAAGGTGCATATAAGCCTTTGTGACATGTACTCGAGGGCTGGCTCCGAGAAGAAGGCTCTTCAAGCTTTAGGAGTTTTGGAGGCGAAGAAGGAGCAATTGGGGCCTGAGGAATTCGAGAGGGTTATACATTCCCTCCTAACTGGTGGCTTTCTACAAGATGCTCGAAGGGTTCAAGGGTTGATGGAAGCTCAGGGATTCCAAGCATCTGAACCACTAAAGGTTGCTTTGATGGCATCTCAGGTATTTGGTCGTAAGAGACAAACGAGCAGATAGTTTGGTTATTGTTAGGTATATTTGTTCTCAACATTCCAATTATAGTGGATCTACGATGCTTCTGCTGATCAGAACCGTGCAATTCATTGCTATCACTCTGAAGATCATTCCAAAGAGGTCAGTTGTGTTAGTTTAAAAGTAGGAAGTTGCTGATTTGGTTTTGCTTTTAAACTAAATATATTCAGATTCAATCCATAAAACCGAGTCTGATCTCGTCATGGATGATGTTATTCTGAGGTAAATCAGGAAGTAACTGTAACAAAAATAAATTAAACTTTATTTTAATAAATTTGATGTCTGTTTTATGAATTTTTTAATGATCACTCTGTTTAATTGTTGCTATTGCTAGATCTTGTCAATCTTAAAAGTTTGTAGCATCGCCTCATCGTTTTATCGGGATAGTATCCTTATCTGCGCCTATAATTTTGTAATATATGTACAATGATGATGTGAAGCACACTGTTTCTGATTTGTCATTGATTAATCTCTTCAATCTTTGATTCAAAAAGGGAAAATTATAGCTGCGGTCCCTAACATTTTCATTTTTTTATAGGCTTTATTCTAACCTTTATTTTGTGTCAACGAATGTCCCTAACCTTTTATAAATATGCACCCGAGGTCCATTTGGACAGAAACCGTCCAAGACACCGTCAGTTGACAGGGAAAATTCCTTAAACTATTTGTTATCGTGACGATTTTACTAGATGTTGATGTTTTTTTGGACGGTGTTGTGGACGATTTTATTGAATGTTCACTTCTTAATTTTCTCAATTAATTGATGGTGTTTTGAACGGTTTTCGTTCATATGGACTTTAGGTGCATATTTATGAAAGATTAGGAACATTCGTTGACACAAAATGAAGATTAGAGTAAAGCCTGTAAAAAATAAAAAAGATTAGAAACCGCTATACAATTTTCTCATTCAAAAAAATGGACTGTTGCTAGGTATTGTCAAGTAACCGACACAAGAAGTAAGAACCATTGTAAGTTGTTAATTCTTAGTTTGAAATGAAAATTTTGTCTTAGAAAATATTCTGAGTTTGACGTCATCAACAACAAGTTAAATTAATGGAACGTAATGTTCAATTAATACTTTCTTTTGCGAAATGAGGCAAACATATAAATTTCATTGACTCGATTAGGCATAAACTATGAGAACACCTCAAGGGCATTCGACATCCTTCAACCCCACAAATTGCTAATAGAAGCATCTTCAATAATCCTCTTTATTTTGAATAACATATTTTCAATTTAAAAAAGCTTGAATAATCTTTGGAAATAAATTTTACGTAGTAATATAGAGAAAACAAAATTATTTTAAGCACCGACAGTATCGGAAGCGCCCTTTCTTCCAGAGGAGGCCACCATAAATTTTGAAAAAGATTGATATTTTTTACACGATAATACTCGATTCAGACCTCTAGTGCATGGCATGACCCACCATGACATAAAGTTACACACATCATTTTATTTCTTTTCTTTGTGATAAATATCTTCCTCTGTGTCACGCTGTATCAAATTCTGTGGGCTGCTATAGAATTTGACCACAGACACAGTTAGAAAACCACACTACAAAATTCCAAGATTAATGAGAGCGTTTGATTATTAATATTTTAATGAAAAATGTTACATTTTTACTTAAATTTTTATTTTGTGCTATTTAATTGATATTTTTCATAAAAAATATATTCCTATATTTGGTTACGTTATCATATTTCTCTTATAAAAAAGAAGAAAATATTTTCTTTAAAAGAGTAAGTTTTCATTTTTCAAGTAACTATCTCTCTCTCACATCTACCTCCTCTCTTTTTCATCCACATATCAATAAAAAAATAAATAAATATAATTTTTTTAGGTTAAAAATTAAATCAATCAAACATATTTAAATGACAATTTTTATTAAAATTAGTTTTAAATAATTTAATTGTCAAGAATTTATTCTATGGGTAATGAAACACAGTATTGAAGATAAGATACAGCTAAGAAACCACTCTACAAAATTCCAGGATCATCACATAATTATAATATTATTATACTGATTGAAGATAAGATCAAAATATAAATGGGACCCAATTTTCCTTTCTCTCTATAAAACATTTTTAACAGATTCCTAGGTTTCCATCACAAGACAAACTTAAGCTTGCAAATAATGGGTTCTCTTATGGCAGGTTGGGACTCTCCTGTCCCGGATGATAAAGCTGGTATGGATGTTAGTTTCTTGATTAATAATTACTTATAAGTTGGTTTTATAAGTGATTATTTTATTTAACCCTTTTTTCGTTTTTGGTTGTTCAGTGAAATTTCAGAGAAATAAGTCATTGACTAAGGAGGAAATTGAAGCGTTTTGGAAATCGAAGAAAAGAAAAGAAGAGGAACATTTAAGAGAGATTTCTGCTCTGTCACCCCGCAGCCAGGTTTAGTCACTTTTAAGTAACTTTTATTAAATAAGTAATTTATATATACTTCAAAATTGATCCATGAAAAATTATTTTACTTCAGATTAATCTTATCATAAGTAATCTTTTTAAGCTTTTGCAAACATGTGCATTTATGCAGGAACAAATCAAAGAGAAGCTCTTTCCCCTCTTGGAAAGTGAAACAAGTCTAGATAAACTATTACAAAAGAATGGCTGGTATGAATAATTATTTCTATTTTTGAGCTTTTCCCTTACACTTTGCTTCCTGTTAATAGATTGATACAATTTCTGTACATTAGACTCGACCGTATAAGAAGAATAATGTTATTTGCAGTTCTTCACCATCACAATCACTCAGCATACATTTGATTTATGCATAAGATAATAAAGAACTGTCACATAAATATATCAAATTACTGATCGATACGTAGTACGACTATGACAGTGAGCGAATGTAAATAACAGTACTTGATAGAAATAAGATTAAAGAAGAATAGTAGGTTCGATCATGTCGGTACAAATCAGTATCACATTCGAACATATTAGGATATATTCATGGCAAAGCCTTTTGACTTTGAACAGTCTATAGGTTGTTGCGCATATCAGTACGAATTGGTGTGAAAACCTTAACCGAGTAACAAGATCAAAGAGGAGTTTCAGTTTTACTCTTATCTATTGAACATGTCAGCTTATCCTTGACTCACTTATAATTTATTCTCTCTTCTTGATTTTTTATTTTTCAGGTGGATCAGTAGTACCTCTGCTTTTCTAAATGAACCTCCAGTAATTGCATCGGACGGCTCTAATCAGAAGTACAAATCACAATACCATGTAGCTAACCTCGCAAAAGAGCACGTAGAAACTGGGATCGGGGCTTAATTCTTCCAATAAGGGCTAGGCTTATGTAAATATCAGCTTGTGCCTCTTTTTTCGGGTGTGGAAGTGTTTTTGGAAAGTGGTTTCAAGCCCGAATTGAGTTTGTTCTCAAGTTAGGGCCGGGCTGTTCTTTCGTGTGATTTTCTTTCTTTTACATGTTTAGAGCCTTTGGTATTAAATTATAGTGGACAAGACTATGATCCGTTGGTAAAATGTTTTGGTGTTATAAATTTAATTATAGTATTGTGTTTAAATTAATTTAATTTGACATTATTTAGCAACAAAAAATAATTATTTTACTTCTGAGTTAATGGAATGATGAACTTATCTGCATTTTAATTTACGTTTCGAAGAAGAATTTAACTAAATTATGAAGAACTAGGACTCGAAAAAAATGAAGATGATGATCAAGTACATGAGTAAAATGATACCACTTCGTTTAACATTTAGGGTCTGTTTGATTATAAAAATGAAATTGAATTGAATTGAAAACGAATTTCAGGGAATTGAATTGTCAATAAATTATTTTCTGAGAATTGTAAATTGTTGTGTTTGATTGGTATAATTTTTCACTAAAAAGTGTTTTTTCGTATTCGTTTGGTTTTGTTTTACATAAAAATTGTCAATTAATGGGATATAATTTATTAGTATTGGAGATAAAATTTATTTTCATTGCCAAAAAAAAAAATTCAAGAAAATTATCTATCATTTGGTGTTCGTTTGGCTTTATTTTATGTAAAAATTGTCAATTAAATGAAAATATTTTTTTACAATAATTCTTAGAATTTGTTAACTTTGCCAAATATATATATAAATAAAACCAGTTCCCACCATACCCTAAAAACTAAGAAAATTCCAAAGTTCAAGATAAGCAAGAACTTGAATTCCATGGAAAAAAATAAACCTATCAAACACCTTAAAGTTGGAAAATGTTGTTCAAATTTCATTTTTCATGGAAAATTTAACCCTATCAAATATACCCTTATGATTTAAGAACTTCGAATAATCTTGACATAAAATATAGAGATTCGTTGGTGATCAATAATTTTACAGGGTACTAAAATTTTTTTAAATGTTTCTTTTCAAAATTTTGTACTCGTTGTTTATCATATGGCGAGACGTTAATATACAAGCGATCTTGATATAATTATTGTTTTATTGAAAGTTATTTTATTGTAGAAAGAAAAGAAAATCAATTGATAAATGAAGTATTGACAGGAAACACTATGATGCTCAAGGGACAGAAGGATTTTTTTATATTTTCGTAGGGAGCCATAATCGTAGGATCAATCTCGATCTTTCTTTTAGCACGAGGAGAGACTATAGTTCTATCGTAGATTCGTGGCAACATATAATTTAATTAACATTGTTACACGTTGCCATGACTTAGATGTATCAATTAGCATATACATAATCAATTAATTGAGGGTTAATTTTACAAACGGTCACTGAACTTACAAAAAAATTACAAAACGATCACTGAAGTTTAAAACTTTTAGTAACGGTCACTTAAGTATTGGAACACTTTCAAAACGGACACTGAAGTTTAAAAAGTTTCTGAAACGGTCACTGAAGTTGAAATTTTTTTTTTTAGTTTTTTTGTTACATTTGCGGTAATTTTTCGGCTACTTCCAACCACCGATACAATCGAATTTTGATACCAATGGAAAACTCACAACGTCCTCTTTAATTACCACTCAAAATCTCTCTGTAACACCAAGGAATTCGACCGGAAAATCACCGCAAAAGTCGCCCAAAAAAATCTGAAAATCTGCCTAGATTTTCAAATTTTTGGGCGAATTTTAAGACAATTTTTCAGCAACTTTTGACCACCAAGACCGCCGGATTTTGATACCGTTGGAAATCCCACAATTTCCTCTTCAATTAACATCCAAAATCTCCCCCAAACTCCAAAGGAGTCGGCCGGAATAAACTCGCAAAGTCAGCATCCCAAAAAGGCGAAAATCTGGGATGCCAAATTTGTGAGTTTATTCCGGCCGAATCCTTTGGATTTTTGGGGAGATTTTGGATTCTAATTAAAGAAGACATTGTGGGCTTTTCAACGGTATCAAAAATTGGCTATTTTGGTGGTCGAAAGTTGTCAAAAAATCGCCGCAAAAGTCCACCAAAAATCTGAAAATTTGGGCAGATTTTTGCCTTTTCGGGTAGTCAACTTTGTGGGCTTATTCCGGCCGAATCCTTTGGAGTTTGGGGGAGATTTTGTGTTGTAATTGAAGAGGATATTGTAAACTTTCCAACGGTATCAAATTCCGATGGTATCGGTGGTCGGAAGTGGTCGAAAAATTATCGCAAAAGTAGCTCAAAATTTTTTAAACTTTAATGACCATTTTTGAAAGCGTCCCAATACTTAAGTGACCGTTACCGAAAGTTTTAAATTTCAATGACCGTTTTGTAATTTTTCTGTAAGTTCAGTGACTATTTGTGAAATTAACCCATTAATTGACATAAATATAATTCAACAATAATATAAAAATAGAAGAGAGTTAGAAAAACAAGTTTTGGGAGTTATGTCGAAGACGTGTCTTAAAGTTGTATTGTCTCCCATTCGTACGGATTCTTTCGACACTATATACCTCCAAGATAAAATCCATTCAACTGTCCTTCTATGAGCACGACCATATGAATATAAATGAACGAGCTTTTATTGAACAATCAAAAGTGTATGAACATAAAATGTATATTTAAGTGGTTAAAGGAAAAAAATTCAACAATGAAATACAATTACATTTTATAGGTAAAATTTCAACCCCACATTTATACTATTAAAGCACAAATTACAATATGTATTATGGTCTTTTAATTTTACGTTAAAACTAAAAATTAAAAGGTTTTTAATTTAAAAAGTTGAAACTTTTATTCTTCAGTTACAACCTAAATTATGAGATTTGATTTTATTTTAAAAATTACTATTAAAATCAAAATTGAAAATTAATATTTGTTGTGAAAGTTTAAAACTTTTAAAAATGTTCTAACAATCCTCACAAGTTTTAAACGTTCAAAATAGATAAATATATATATAATAGTGGCAACGTTATATTGTGTAATAAGTGTATGTGTCTTTTGAATTTGAACTTCACTTAATGATAACAATTTCTATTTGAGGGAACCATAAGGGTCTAAGCCTTGAATTAGAACTCTTTAGACAAACTTCAATTGTTCCACACACAGTATCGATTTAAACTTTAGTTCATAACAGGTAGTCAGTTAATGGCCATGCACTCTAATCTTGATGTAAGAATCTCTAGGGAATAGTCCAATCTCATAGCTACGGCTCATGGCAACTCTTACATAGGTGAATCCTCTAAGGATCTGTGTGACTCATACCTCGCAAGAATTCTCGCCTCGGTACTCATTTAGGGTTAAACCCTTCCTAATATCACATTATTATTAATATTATTATCATAGGGATGAGAACAAATAAAATAGTGTTATTACAAGTAATGTAGTACGTGTTATTTCTACCACATTGAACTTGTTCATGGGGTCTCTAATCACAAATGTTAGGTTACTCTCGGAGGTGACTCCTTTACACGCTTAAACCCATCCCCCTCGATGATTTACATATGATCATGGACTTCAATATATTCGTATCCCTCTTGGGCAATAATTTGGTATCATAATATTTGTAAACTCTTATTTTCTGCTTGCAAATTAGCACATCTGTTAAATCTTCTAAAACATTTCAAAATATCAAAGTCACGTTCAGTGTAATAAGATAAACATTGAAATTTAAAAGTCACATATTTGAACATTTGCATCCATTCAATTCTTATATTTCACCTATATGCCTCAAATTTCATTTTTAGCACTTTTCAAGAGTTAGTTTACAATTAGAAAAATTAAGATATAAAACGTATCTATATTAAATACCTCCACATTCTAAAAATTTCAATCGTGAGGAGTTTCTTTGAAATTTTCCATGTCTGCAAATACTTTTAAACACTTTCACAAATTGCTAGCGTCACAATAGATAAGAATAACTCTCATAGATGATCAAGTTATACAAACTCTCATTAGAAACATCAAAGTTATATACAAGTTGCAAGGCTTATTACAGTTTTGTGTACTGTTACAGAAACATGCAAAGTTTCTTAAGGAATATAATTGACATTAGATGATCGATCACTTCACTATATATATGCTATTGTATGATTAAAACTAATTCAATAAATAAAATTAATATAAAACATCAATACTTCTTCTACAATGTACATAGTTTAGCAACAATGTTAATAGCATTGAGTTTATATTTCATCATAATTCACAAGATCAATTAGAAACAATAGCAAGTTTCTAGTATTTGATCTTGTCTTCCCATATCTTTCAATCAATGCATATAATTAATCAAGCAACCACAATATAATTTTTAACACAATAATACCAATACAAGAGTTACAAATCTAGAATAAATCACTATTACTCATAGGAGTTACTTTGTAGAGCCCATATAGAAAACCTTGAAGGCATGTCAATTAATACATGTACTATGCAGTTTCTATGATAAGTTAATGTACCTCATTTTCTTTCTTACACCATATAAATACTTTATCAACTAGGACAACTCTCATCATAATTTGGCAAATAAGACTTGGAACTAAAAGGACTCGAGGCCAATGCCGCGTTTCTTATCCATTACTCTTCGACTGAAAGTATATCATTATATCGTCATGCCATTACAGAAGAAAAGAGAATCTGGCCTATATAGTTGTTAAGAGGGTAATGATGCTTTAGCAGATTTCATCTAATATGCAATTTTGGAAAATTGCATCATACAACCATTTGTCAATCTGCCCCAAAATAATCAAATTTCAATATGTTAATTTCCAAGTTTACACAACATAAATTATATTAGCAACGACAAGCACGATTGCTAATAAATAAGTTAAGAGGCTATATAGTGCAAAACACTCACAGCTTAAGTACTAAAGTAATTGAGTCTTTTTCATTCCTTCCTAGCAATGCTATCACTGCATAACTATCCTCTTCAATTGACAAGAAATTCTTAATGCCTTTTATACACATTTGGAATTTGTCTATATCTATTATCATACGTATTGAATTTCCTTTGTGCAAAAGAATATAAAGCAAATCTTTAGTAATCTACTTAAGTTTTATACAAATATCATTTAACTGAAGAAATCAAATAATGCTACAAAGCGCTAAAACAATTACCAGTAAAATCAAACAAACATTTAAAAATCTGATTTTCTTACTCAAGTGTAGTCTTTAAGATTAACAACTAAAACCTATAAAAAAAACATATTCATTATTATTCAGATAACAAGACTAATAATTTTAGCAAACATATAATGCAGCCACATACAGCAAATCAAGAAAATGTATTTTAAATTTGATGATCACACCATATTTAATCTACAAGCAAATCACTGACGTGACTTTAGTTTGTTGGAAAAATTGGATGATTTGTATGTAGATATTTATCAATTAACATAAACATAATCAATTAATTGACATAAACATAATTTAACAATAATATAAAAATAAGAAAAGAGTTAGAAAAGCAAGTCTTGAAAGTCACGTCGAAAACGTTATCCTAAAGTAGTGTTGCCTCCCCTTTGTGCGGGTTTTTCTGGCACTATACGGCTGGAAGATAAAACTCATGTAACTCTCCTTTATGGGCACAACGATATGGAAATAAGTGAACGAGTCTTTATCGAATTGCCAAAAATGTATGAACATAAAATGTATATTTAAGTGGTTAAAGAAAAAAAATTCAAGAATGAAATACAATCACCTTTTATAGGTAAAATTTCAACCCCATATTTATACCATTAAAACACAAGTTACAATATGAATTACGGTCTTTTAATTTTATGTTAAAACTAAAAATTAAAAGGTTTTTAATTTGAAAGGTTGAAACTTTTATTCTTAAGTTGCAACTTAAATTTTGAGATTTAATTTTATATTAAAAATTAATATTAAAATCAAAATGAAAATTAATATTTGTTGGGAAGGTTTATAACTTTAAAAAATGTTCCAACAACTTTCACTCGTATGCCACCGTCATTTATGATAACAATGCTACTTTCACCTATAATATTTCATTATTAGGCTCTAGAAAAATAAGATAAAAAAAAAGGTTGAACCCCAACCTTGAAGGCCCCGCCTCGCCCCTGAAGTATCGCGAGGGAGGTAAATCATGGGATTGTCCCAGCAGGCCAGGGAACAAGAGTTTACCGGTACACTGGTACCCACAAAAAGTCCAATTTCATATATCAAGAATCGAACTCTCACATTGCAACTGCAGCAAAACTGAGGCTACCTCACTCCCGTCCTTTGCACCACTGATTTATGTCCCTAGGGGCTCTAGAAAAATAAGATTGCAATTATTTCGAGTGGTTGACAAATTACGACAAACATAGCTCTTGTGTGAATTTTTCATTGACAATGTGACATGTTGCTGTGACTTTCACTCGTATGCCACCGTCATTTTTTAAAACAATGCTGCTTTCATATAACAATTCATTATTAGGCTTTAGAAAGATGAGATTGCAATTATTTTGAGCGGCTGACAAATTACGACTAACATAACTCGTGTGAATTTAGTTGTGCTTCCAATACTCGTATATTGCCTTACTTGTGACCTCAATTGTGGAGTTAATTATTTCATAACTCGTGTTCAGATAATACATTTTGAAAAGCACGTGTGATTTCACCTTTGAATTGTCATGTATTTATTTTGTGCCTTCTTATTTTTTGAATGTGACCTCAATTTTGATCTTAAATGCATATGTGATGTGTTGATATTGTGATTTTAATTACTCGATCGTGATCGGTGAGTTGATGAAAGAGATGAAATTTTTATCTTGATGATTTTAATTGATAAGGTTAATCTGAGTAAATCTAGGAATTGATTGGTTGGTGGGAAACAGTAATAATTGAGATGATGAGAGAGACGGTCTTAGAATGAAGAATACTAAGGTGGCTCTAGGAATTTAAGGACATCGCCAAAATCACTAACAAAGAGAATAACAAAAAGTTCTAATTTCTAAGCTACTTTTGCTTGCTATGCCCTTGCTTTCAAAGATAAAAAAGATTTCTTCTCAAGATGCTCTCGTCTGGAAAAATATGCACTATAGACCTTTTAAAGTTGACCCAGAGAGGCACTAATAGAGTTTTTTTTTTTTTTTTTTTCATCGATTTTGACCCTTTTTGAACGATACCCTTTGTGAGATGTAGAAAACTTATTGATTTTTCAAAAGCACTGATTTTAGGTGATTTAAAAATATTGAACATTAGAGTAGGGTATATTTCTCAACCTTCAAATCAGTGGATTTTGGGCATTCTTCAAATTTTCTTTCAATTTTATCATACAATTATTTTCGACCCACATATTTTGTTTAAAACTAAATTTTAAATAAAAATACAATAACTAAAAAATTTATTTATAAACAAAAAAAAAAGAAAAAAAAGAAAGGGAACTTTACAGCTAAAAAAATTACTTATAAATAGGTAAAAATTCACTTTTATGTAAAAAGTTTCTTATAAAGAAAAAAATACTACTAATAAGAAAAAAGTTCTCTTGTAAAATATAAAAGTACTTATATAAGTAAAAAAATGCACTTATATGAAAAATATTAACTTCGAAATTTGTAAAGAATTCATGTCAACCTGTCGAGAAACTAATGTCTGCCCTAACGTCCTTATTTAGTTGGCATTTAGCTCATTCTATTTTTTAGGGTAATTGACACAAAACGTCTCTACCTTTAAGGTTTATTGTGGAAAATATCTCACCTTTTATTTTTTGACATTTTTGCTCATTTTCATCATTTTTTAATGTAAAATGACTAAAATACTCACCCTTTTAAATAAAACCAAAAAAAATAAAAAATAAAGAAAAATAAAAAATAAATTACAATTTTACGCCTAAATATTTTAAAAAGTGCAAGTAAGTCCAAATAATTATTAAAATGCCTAATAGTACAAAATGTTCCTACGTTTGGTCTATAGTGTGGAAAATGTCCATACGTTTCAATTTGGTGAAATGGATGTTTTCCGCAATGAAACGTGAAAATAGGGATGAAAACGCAAAAAAATTGAAACGTAGGGACATTT